>NC_133390.1:95816309-96119339 GCF_047511655.1 Castor canadensis | reverse complement strand
CCTTAAACATAAAGACAGGAGAGACACAGAAGTAATGGCAAAATATAATGGAGGCAACACAAGAGTTCTGTAGGCAGGCCTATTTATCAATCAATTAATCTATTACAAGCTCAGCTACAGTGAAAGATTACAAATAAAAACATTTGAAAGATGGCAAATGTATTTAATATAGAATACAGTATCTTCCCTTCATCACACCTTTTGCAACTTGAACAGGCTCAAGGAAGCTGATCCAGTCTCAGAATCTTAATACTACTGAAAGTTGAAGAGGGGCCTAATCTGTCTTTTTTCTGCTTTTTCTATGTTTTCCTCTCTTAAGTACATCTGTACTGTCAGCATTTGGTAGGAGGATCACCTGAGACCAGGGACGAAAGCTTAGTCAAGACCACATTGCAAAAAAGTTTTTTTTGTCTCTTATTAGACACAGTCATTGTTGTCTTCTTCCCCTTTGTCTTCTCTCTTCCCCCTCCTTTTTTTGTTTTTTTAGAAATTTTTAATAAGATATCTGAGCCATGAGGGTTCTGTTTCTTGTTTCTTGTTATTAGGTCAAGGAAATCATAACACTGAGACACAGAGCCACTTATATTCTTTAGATTATATATAACCAAGCTTAATTATTTTGAACTTATTTTCTTTAATATTCATTATCAATTTTTCCTTCTTTTTGAGAACTAAGGCTACTTGTTTACATTGCAAGGGTATATTCATTAATTTTTATGATAATTACAAAGAAGAGGCAGGGCTTCAGGAATCAGGAAGAAAGTGGTGATGATGTATGTTAGAGTGGGGTCTTGTGATTTAAAAGTTGTGATGCATCAATATTGTACAGTTGATTTCCTAAATGTCAGAATCTACATATTGTACACGAGGAAAACAAGGATTTCACCAATATCAGTGAAGTGGAAGCTAATCCTGGGTTTTATGATTTTGTTACATTCCACTGCTACCTAACTCTGCATGGGCACTCATTTGGATTTTAAAGATGGTGTGATTTTTTTTTTCAATTTCAGGATGAATGAGATAACAGATTTTTAAGGAGGAAGGAAAATGACTATGGTGTCATAGATGTACTGGGATGTAGTTTCTTCACCTATAAAATGGTAATAAGAAAACCATTTCATGGACTCATTGAAAGGACTCAGTTAGTTACCAAATAAATGTTTAATTCACACCTGCTATATGAGAGGTATTCAAAGAATGCATGTTTATTTTCCCTGCTTGAGAACTAGTTCTTAATGTGGTCAGCTTTGTACTGGAAAAAAAGTATACTCACTGCAATGTGGTGCAGTGAGTATATATTTGCTCTCTCACCGAAATTGCCAAGTTTATATTCATTGTATGGTTTTAAGGAAAACTTGTAGTGTTTAATGTTAACTTTGGTGGAAGCGCCTTTTTTGGTAGGTGAATTTATTTTTTATGGGGATATAATACCAAGAAGCAAAGAGATACTAGAGATCTATACAGTGTTTAAATGTGCAGAACTCCTTGAAGAGGCAGTGTCTAACTTGCAAAAAGTCCAACCAGGTATCATTAAAATTTCAATGCTATTATTTCCTTTTATTTTCTCCACACTTATAAGCCCATATAAACAAACAAACAAACATGTATGGATTGTTGTCAATTCATTTGAAAAGAGAAATCAGTAAGCTAGAGATCATAGAAAAAGATAATTAGGAAGAAACAGGGATTTTTTCTAACTTGAGCCTTTTCTTACAATGCAAATCTTTTTCAGAAATGAGTGGTAATGTCATAAAAACAATCACTCAATTGTTTTCCCAAAGCAAGATATTGTGAAGTATAATGTGTATATATACCTGTATCTATCTATCCATACATATATATGCATACCTTCTCTTTTGTGTTCCCAATTGTTATCCCCTATCAGCACTGTCAATATTGATACTTAGCAACCTATACATTTGGTTGTATCAAGAAACTGGCATTATCAACATTACCTTTTGAAGAAAACTATACTATTGTAGTTTTGTTTAGGTTCATCTATGATTTTTAGAATTACTTTACCTAATAGTATTGACCTATTGAATTTAATGGCCAAATTTTAAACTCTCTGTTATGATAAATAAGAGAGCATTGTATTTAAAGTATTTAGTTTCTTGAGATCTGCAAAAAATATACAAAATTCCTCTTGTACTATGAATTGGTTCATTCTAAAACTGGTGAGTTTCTGTAGTGCTGTAAGTCAATGTCATCTCTGAACATTTTAATTATTCTCAAAATTAGAGAAAGGCAACCGCAAAAGTTATATTTTCTTAGACATTTCCAAATCATATACTTTGTTGAGTGTCTATTAAGGAAAGGTATTTAAAAAATACTAGTTTTCTCTATGAAAAGTTTATTACTATTATTACTTACTGAAAATAAGTTATATTAGTTACTAGTGGTAGAACTGAAATTAAAAATACAAACATGAGGGGGGAGGACCAAATAAGTATACACATGTAAGTAAATGTAAAAATGAAAAAATAAAATTAATAAAAATAAGAAAAACCCAAATGACATCTATAGGAACCAGGAATGGGGGGAGGAGGGATAATAAAGGAGAATGGTGGAGGGAGTGAATTCAATTATGACTTATTTTGATACATTGCAAGAACTATTGTAAATGCCACAGTGTACCCCCACCCAGCACAATAAAAAAAAGAAAGTTTTATAAACTGAAAAAAAAAAACCTATGATATCTTTTGAGACACAGGAATGGTAAAGCACTTTACTTGTATTTAAAGGTGAGAAAATAGAGGCAACAAAGAAAAGACTGCTTGTGGAAGTCAAGGCCAACAAATGATGTAGCAGGGTTTCAATCTATGCCTTTGGTTATTTTATTTTCTAATATTTTGACCCATGAGTTAATTAGAAATATACTGCTTAATTTTCAAGTATTTGAGGAATTTTCTAGTTATTTTACTATAGATTCAAGTTTCAATCTATTGCCATTCCCTTCAGTGTGAAATATATTTTTAAAAATCATTCTAAAACTATAGTTTTGCTTGAGATTAAGTTTTCAACTTTTATTATTATGAAAATTTTAAATTTCCCTCTAATTTTGAAAAATATTTTGCTGAAATGACCCATTCTGATTTTACATTTTTCTTTTAGCATTTTAAAGTTGTTCCATTGCATTTTCATAGCCATAGTTTCTGATTAAAAGTCATTTGTAACTTGTATAATTGTGTCTTAATATGTAATGTGTTGTGTGTCTTTGACTGCCTTTAATATTTTCTCCTCAGTTTGGATTTTAAGCAGTAAGATTATGATGTTCCTAGGTATAGGTCTCTTCACATTTACCGTAGTTGAAGTTCACTAGGTTTTCTTCCTTTTCAAAAAACATAATTTATTTTTTATGTCTCATTCTCTTTTCTCTCCATTTAAGACTTCAATTACATATAGGGTAAGTTGCTTATTACTAAGCCCAGAAGACAGGTCACTGACACTTTAGTTAGCTTTTTAAATCTTTCCTTCCTCTATAAGTTTTCAAGCTACAACTTCTTTGACCACCTGCCTATAAATGATAGGACTGTTGGCAGCCTGGTATTCAAATCTGTACCTCCTTAGTTCAGCAAGACTTCAGTTTGACTTGTTCTCAGTAAGTAGGTTACGAAAATAAACCCAGCAAAAAAGCTGATAAAATTGTGGAGCTCACCATGTGTATTTCTCTTTTTTTGAAGGACCAACGTGCTCTGAATATTGTTCAATGCCTGAAAACTGTTTGCTTCATCTGTTCATCCAGTTTCATAGCTTACAGCAGTAAGGCAGTTTCAGTACCAATAAGTCTGTCATGGCTAGCATAAAAAAAATCCATGGATTCCTTTTTAATTTTCACAAAATATTGTGAAATAATATTCGTGAAGTAGGTATTGTTATTATAACCTAAACTTACAGGAAATTAACTTCAGGTTAACTTGTGAGTGGGAGAGTCAGAATTTGAACCTAGGCAATCCAGTTCTACACTCTGTGCTTGACTCAACACATAGTACTGCCTCTGCTTGGTAAAATCATGTTTATTTTCCTCACAACATTTATCACAATCTCTATTCATCTCATATATTTGCCAATATATACATACTGGTGAGGATTCAATAAATATTCATTGAATAAATAAATATCATAAATATCATTTGCAGTCACTGTAAAACAATGCTAAAAATAGGATCTTTTCCACATTTTTTCAACTTTAGACTTCATACTGTCTGCTACCTTGTGGCAAAAAAAGTCTGCAACAAATGAAAACTAAAAGTGATATACATCTCTGGTTATCTTTACAATTGTGTACATCAAAATATAATTGTATAATAGGAAAAGAGTTACAGCAGGATTTCTGTTCCTGATAAGATCACTATAATTAGGAATCAGTCTTAGGAATATTCAAAACACCTACTGACAAACAGTGGCACTAGTTGGATGCAGTGAGCAGAACTGATGTACTTGACTAGTGAATCTATATGTCAGTTTTGTGTCAAGTAAAAAAATGATACCCATACTTGTCATTTGGATTCTTTATAAGAAAAGAGAAAGACAACTTTTATAATAATCTAGAGCCTTTGTATCACTTATTATTATTTAACTGGCAAGATATGCTGATTGATTTCAAAATATGTCTTTGTTGATCCTTAAACCATAAAGTTATGGTTCTTGAAGTCTTGTACATGACAAAACAATATGCATTTATTCTTATCAGAAGCAAAATGACATGATAGTTTTTCAGCTAATTTTTGTGTTAACAAGATGCCTAAAGATATGCAGTAGACCTTACATTTACATAAAATTAAAGAAAGGGTGCTTTGGCAAATGCAAATAAATGCAAAAAGGAATATTTTAATTCTGATTCATGATTAGTATCAACTAACACAATGTGGTAATAATACAAAAGCAGAATTCTGCCTTCAGTGTATGACTAATGTTTGTAAGCTATTTATAGACTACCCTGATTAACTAATTAATTTCATGAAATTGATTATATTTCAGAGTCTGTTTTTAAAGCTAGGATCTTTGAAAATGTTTTAATGTGAAAATCATATGCACGGACTTCTGTAGTTCTCCACTATGACAAGCTCAGCAGAATGATTTATTTCTCTTGGTGCCTTATTAATTGTATGAATTGACTATTTAACCTCTATTGATTTGCATTTCTTACTTAATGTTCAACTTAGAAACAGAAGCAAAAATTATTTTACAGTACAAAAAGGTATACAAAAATGAATCCTAACATAATGGAGAAGATTATATTACCATTCATCATTATGCTTTTCTCCCCTCAGTATTTTCAAGAACTTGAGAAAGAACTCTTGGTTTCAAATCAGAAAATTTCTAATTCTAAACAGTGAGCTTACTGAAACAGACCCTTGCATCTTCAGAAATCATAGCATCTTATTTATTGTTCTTATATTTGAATTACAGTAGGATTCTTGATCTTTAATTCCCATTAGTTATTTTTAATAAGCTAACCTGAATTTTGATATGACCATATCATTTGAAACACTTTTTATTATTAAATATGATCCAAACCCCATCAACACATTCTAGTATAGGGATGTATTTTCATTAAAATGTAGACCATTTTAGCCCTATTGATGTGTGATGAAAGCTATGGAGGAGGTGACATGTAAGTACTTTCAGTGCATCTCAATTTACTATGGTTTACCTGTGCTAGTCTCAATTTTGACTGGCTTTCCCATCGTGCTCCCAAGGTACCAAAGTAGGCCAAACATTGCAATATTTTTGACATACTGAAATACATGATATTCTTCCAATATTGCCTGTTTCAAATGAAAATAGAACAAAATTCTTTGACAGGCCATGTATCCTGATAATGGACTGGAGATATGGTTATGTAAAATGTTTCTATATATCTTATAGAAGGCAGAATTTTCTTTTGGTGTCAAAGAGAATCTGCCTTTATATTCTGCTGTTTACTTATGCAGGAGAATTTCTTTCAAGCAGGTTATCTTGTGAATTTCAAAGTGTTTTTGTTTGCATGTTCTTGATGTTAAGTCAAGCCCACTCTAATGGATGGGTAGAACTTTTACATCCTAGTCCATATGGGTTTGTAAATGACTTTTACCATGTTGACACTGGGTTTTAGTATAACTGACAATTATGTTTCCCAGTGGCTATTAACAAAGCAGGTATTAGGTTTTCATATTCATATTAGTTTTTCCATTTGTATTCAAAGGAAGCTTAAGGATGTGAGACTAGAAAATGGGCAAGACTATAGGTAAATTGCACTAAGGCAGGCAGAGAGGAATAGAGGCATCATAATTTGAAGGAATGGGATAGGTGATACAACATAATCAACTTATTTTTGCTGCAAAATAAAATTGATTATTGTCCATGAGAGTAAGACCTTAGAAAATAAGACACAGGGGAGATATATTTTTATAGAAGAAAAAGATAGACTAGATAACCCTGGGAATTCTAGGAAGTCACATGGTAACAATGATGCAGAACTCTCAAAGACATAAATATGAAAAGAAATCTTTTCAGACAGATGAAAAGTATTTGAGACCCTTGGAAGGCTGTCCAAAGGATGCTAGCATCCTCTGAATCAGCTATGCTATCATCAAATAAGCCACAAACTTTCAAATATTGGCTCATGCTTCTCAGTCAGAATTTCCTCTACCACACCCTATCTCTTCGGCAATTCTGAAACTCTTCTTACCCTTCAGTAGCACTTCCCTTACACACTTTGTTCTTTCCCTCCTTTTTTCCTGAAGCAATTTGTACTGTTGTTGCCTGTCTTTACTTTGCCCTGTACTATGAAAAGCTGCTATGTGTCTGTTTCTTCCGTTAGGTTTTGAGAGCCCCTTTGCTGTCTCCATAATTTGTCTAGCTTTACAAAAACCAAGTAGAGCATAAAGGGTTTTTGTTGTTGTTGTTATTTCATCTTTAATTTGAAATGAAATGTAAGGTGATCAGACAAACTTGGATAAAGTACCCTCTGCTTGAGTGAGTAGTACTTACTTGTGGGTATCAGCATTTTATTTTACCTGTGTGCATGATTCAGGGCAAGGTCAGGCTTCCTCATTCGTAGGTAGCAGGTGACAAGCTTTGTCTCAATGAAACTCGCCACACTTGCTATATCTTCAGCAGGTGCTTCAAAGGGTTTTCCTAGAGCTGCTCCTTTGCTGCAAAGCTTAAAAAAATAATACTTTCAGTCTCCTTATAATATTGCCACACAATCTGTCTTTTAAATAAGAAAAACATACATAAGTACATACACTTTTTCAGAATAAGCAAAACACTAATATTTTGATTTTTAAGTTCCTGTTCACTGTTATGTGACTGTAGTATAAAATAAGTGACACATTTACTATAAAATGCTTCCTATAATATATTTTAAAGGTATGATAGATTTTAAAGGAGTGCCATTTGCTAGGAATGTCTGTTTTAAAAATAAAGCACATAATAAGCAAAGATATTAACAGAAAAGTAGCCATAAATCATATTAAATACCAGTGCTTTTATGAAAACCCAGCTGAACAACGATCTAGCACACTATCCAGTTTGATTTAATATAATAAGGGGTATCGGAAGTAAACTCCTAGGAGCCATTAGCATGATCGGTGATTAATCTGAGTCTGAATCATATTCTCTAAGATGTTATTGAAAGAAAAGAAGTGAGAATTTATTAGGATTTATTGGCAAAGGCCACAGTATCTGAAAAACATGGCAAGAATGTGGAATTCTTAATAAAAATTCCAGGAACGCCATGGTTTCTGGGCAACATAGATAAACTGCAGAGGAAGAAAATAATTAATTCTGGGGAGACTCTTGAACATTAAAAAGTGTCAATAATGAGACAAGAGTGGATCAGCATTCTCCCCTTCCACCCTCAGAGTTTTCTGCTGTGCCTTGGAATTAAGGCTGAAAGGACTTCAGTTCATGGCTGTATTCAGGATAACCTGCTTTCTTGCTCATTTACCACCTCTTTGTACCTATGCTGGGAGATGCTCTCACCAGAAATAGTACTATTTGAACTTAATACTTATGCACATACTTTGATATAAAATTTCTTGTGTTCTACATCGTTTGTTTATATAGTTTAAAATAATTTTTCTTTTATAGATTAAGTTTTGAGACTTGGCTTCATAGTTACATGAAGCCACTTTTAAAATACAGTTTGGGTATTTGGTAGTGGCTATCTTTTACCAAAAATGTATTTTCCTTTTTAGTTTTATTCAAAAAATATAGGCAGAAACAGAATCTAGAATTCAGATGTTCAAAATCTCTAGTTAAAATTAGTAGTTGCCTGGCGCTATTATCTTTGAATAACCTGTCAATTCTGTAACTATTATTTATTGTTTTCAAAACTTTCTCCAGTTTGATAGGTACAAGATATTACTTAATTCAGTAAATAAATATTTATTGAGCATCTACTTCTGTAAAGTAAAAGTTTTTGCCTTCATATTTTAATGAGTTAATTAGGTCTTTAAAATAAATAAATTTTTTAGTTGCATATAAATACCTGTTTGCTATTCCGTGCATGCTTCCTTTGGCATGTTAATATTTTTCTTATTAATTTTAATAGCTATTTAAATATATAAACTATTATCCTTTTTCTGGTAACAACTCTGTGTGCACAACTAAATGTAGGGGGTTTACCCCCAAATTATCTCTCAGAAAAGTGTCAACTTTTATTCATGATTTCATAATGGCTCTAGAAAACACATGATTTCTCTCTGAATTATTTGAAGAAAAGAAAATCAAAGACTGTTTGTAGAAGATCCCATGGGGATGACCCCAGTCAAGGTTAAGTTTGCATGCTTCATGAGATTACTTGATGCGATTGGTAATAAGAAAGTGAAAACATTTAACACTGATTTGGAAACCATCCCCAAGGGGCTGACTTCAGAAATGTCAACATGGTAGTAAACAGAGCTTAAGATAGAATTTTAGAAGACATTACAGTTGTACATGTCAGTTGAGACAGCATCTTCTCTCTTCTACCAATATGATCCCACAGGACCCAGAATTTTGAAGTAGAAAATGTTTTTTGAAACAGAATTTTGCAAGTTGAAAGCAATGGAAAAATTGCATTTTACGTAGTTTTAGTCACTATCTCTTAGTACTAAAATTGTAGACTTCGTCAACTTTACTATTAAATCAAATCAGTGTTTTCTCTCTCCCCTCCAAGCAAAATAAAATCTTAAACAAAAAGAACACATTGTATGTGTGTCTGTCCTCTCCTGTCCATGTCATTCTCTGATTCAATGGTGTGTACAAGCACTTTTGTGGAATGGATGTGTAGGCATCCAGAGAGGAGTCAGGGAGTATCTCCCAAGAGGACATTCAGATCCTTCATAGCAAGAGGACACTGACCTTCAGACTTCACAATATTAAAGACTTTGCAGCCATTGGCGGGCGCTTTGAATGTGACGAGAGCGTGGCGATGGCCGCCCCGCAGGCGCCCAAATGGCTCTTGGGACGCTGAGCGTCGGGCACTGCGGGGGGTCGCGGGGAGCTGCCTCCTGTGGACTCCGGACTTCGCGCTCCTGGGGCTCAGATCCATTTTATTTAAAGTACACAGAAATGAAAAGAAAGGTAGTGAATGCTGGCAAGCTAAGATTGAGTCCTAACGAGGAAGCCTGCATTTTGAAGGAAGATTATGAAAGAAGACGAAAACTAAGATTGCTATAGGTTCAAGAACAAGAAAGGGACATTGCTTTACAATATTAAAGACTTTGTCAATGAACACTGAGAAAGAGAGAAGAATAAATGTCTGATCTCCTAATACCTGCAATAGTTTCTACTCTTATGAAATTCAAGGCTGGAAAAAAAATAAAAATGATCAATCTTAACAGACAGATGAGAATACTTCAATGAACCAAACTTTAAGACAGCAGGGAAAGACAAGATAATTTTTCAATTCATATTATAATGGGAAAATAGCCTGCTTGGTAGGTTTTATATGTATTTGTCATAATCTTACATTAGCAATCAAGTATTGTAAGACTGAGAACTCTACTGATTTTATCGAAGATTGCTTTAGTTGCTATTTTCCAAAGTAGAACATCTTTGAAATAAGCTTTGCAATAAGACAAACTGCTATAAACTGTGTGGAAGTTAAAAGCAGAATTGCAGGTCCATACAGAGATAACACTGGCATCGGGATCTTGAAAAACATTACAGATATTTAACTGAATTTAAAACTTTCCATGAAGTCATTTTTACAGAATGAGACGTTAATTGTTCAGAAGATGAAGGACTTTAATGTGCTGTGCATTGGTTTGAATTTAGGGAGGACGACTGTGTTCAACTCATGTTTGCCTAAAATTATACTCTTGACACCTTTGTTGAAATAAGTCATGGAGCTAAGGGAATAGAAACTTTTATACCACCTAAAATTGAATATCAGCAAGTAGACTTTGAATTAGGAGAAAACAATATTAGGTGTTAATTTTATTCCAATGGGAGCCTTAACTATTTTTGAATAAAGTATAGACAAATTAAAGCCTAACATTTCAGGTATGATGCAGCTGAAACTCTTGATACAGTTGTTGTTTTAATGAAAAGCTAGGTATTAAAATACGATTTCAAGTAGTACATTAGAATCATAAACTTAAATTTTACTAAGAAGGTACACATTTTACAAAAATATTTGATAATTCTCTGGAAAAAGTTAAGATAATTATACTTTGCAGTTATAAAACATTTTTCTTAGGTTCTTCACAGTTTTTCTAAGCAACAAATACCAAATCTATTTTTAGAAAGTGTGCACAAAGAAGTTTTAAGGTTTGCTCAAAAACAGATAAAAAATAACATAAAGCACAATAATAGCAGAAAATAAATTCCTAAAAATGTTAGGTCCTAGAAATATTACCACATATTCCACTTTAATGGTGGTCATTTTTAGCAAGATTTATTTTGCTAATAAGTTCTCTCTCATTAAAAGATTACATGACAAGTGGTTTTCCACGATGTTTCCAGGGCAGTGCTTTGAGCAATCTCTGAAGATTTAGGAGATAACAATACATTTTGAAAAACATGGTATTATTTGAGTCATCAAATATCTACAAATACAGACATATCTTATCATCAATCAGTAATTTTTGTTTTTATATTGTTTTTGAGGAATTATCCATACCCTACCCTATATATAATTGCTGCTAATATTTTTCCTTTGGTGGTATTGGGGTTAGAACTCAAGACTTCACACTTGCGAAGCAGGTGCTCTACAGCTTGAGCCATACCTCCAGTCCTGCCATTAATTTTTGACATATTTCTATGCATTTTATGTGTCTTATATCAAAATAAAGGATATACTATATATACATAATTTTACTTTTCTTGTATTCTTTGCTTTCTCTATTTTTAATTGAAAACTTAGAATATGTTAATTAAAACAAGACTTCATGTTATGCTCTCGTTAAGGATTTCAATATTCCCTCTTCAGCAAATGACAGAAATACTAAGTCAGCAAAGATACTAAAACATAAGTCAGGAAAGGTATGGATCTGAACAACTCATTCTACCAACACGATGTAACACACACAGTCACACACACTCTTGTATAAAACATTCCCCCAGAGACAGCAGATGAATGTTTTCCTCACGTGCCTATAGAAAAGTTGCTCTGGGCCATAGAACAAAGGACAGCAAGCTGAAAAAATTAAAGCCATTCTGAGCATAACGGAATGAAAACTCAAAAGTAAAAAAGTCCCCAAATAATCCAATTCGAAGGCGAGGAAAATACACAAATAAGTATTTCACCAAAAAGGCTACGCAGATGGCAAACAGCACATAAAAAGATGTTTGGCATCATTAATCATTACAGAAATGCAAATTAAAAATACAGTGAGATATCACTGAATGCCTATCAGAAGAGCTAAAATAAAAAAAGATAGTGGCTAAAATGAAGACAAAATAGTGACACCAGAAGCTGAGACCATCGAGAACATGGGTCCTTCGCATTGTCGGTAGGAATTTAACATGGTCCTCACCTTCTTAAGAAGCTGAGCCTGCCGCTCTTGTGCACTCCTAGACATATATCCCAGAGAAATGAATATTCATCTTCCCAAAACAAACATGCAAATGTGTATGGAAACTCAGTATAAAACAGCCTCAGATTGGATTCAGTTGGTGAATGATTAAACTGTGGTACGTTAATCCAATGGAATACCCATCAGCACTAAGAAGGAACAGACCAGTGGTGAATGCCATGACTCCAAAGACTCTCCAGGAAACAGGCCAAGTGTGAAGAAACCCAGTCCTCAAAGGCTACATGCTGCGTGGTTACATAACAAAACTACAGGAAGGCAACAGATTTGTGTTTGGCAGGGTTTGAGACTGGATGGCATTGTGGTTTTAAGAAGTGAAAGGAAGGATTTTTTGAAGTGATAGAACTCTGGTGAATCTTAATTTGGTGGGTGGATATGCATATTTACACATGATAGAAATCACACAAAAATAATGTACAGAGGTGCAAGTAAAACTGGAGAAATTTTAGGGTTTGTAGATTGCATCAATGGTAATATTCGAGTTGTGAAGCTATACCAATATTTACAAGATGGTGCCCCAGGAGAAACTGCATAAACAGCACATGAGATCTCTGTGTATTACAATTGCCTGGGAGCCTATAATTAGCTCCCAGTAAATTTTCACTCATGTATAAAAATGGGAAAATGAGAACTGTTGAAACTATTCTAAGAATGGGGGAAAGGGAAAAAGGGAAAATGATGGGAGGGGGTGAATTTAACTAACATATATTGTAGGCACTTTTGTAGATGTCACAGTGGACTCCCAGTACAATGGTTATATGATAATAAAAAAATTAATAAAATTAAGATTTAGATGATTTTCATTTTATCCCTTGCTTACTTTTGTCTTTAGAGTAACTGTAATTATACTTATCTGGGTTTTTGGATGGTAAATGATATATGAGGGAAACAGTTTGCATAAGGATTTTCCCTGTCAGTTATTACCTATAGTAAGATAGCAACTCAAAATGAAATTTACTCTGAAATTTCTTACACAACCCACTAAGAAAGAATGTTTACATCCCTCCACATTGTCAGTGTTAAGGTATGTTATTTTAAAACACTTACTATGAGATAAGAGTTGTGTTCAGGTATATTCACAGAGATCAAGTAGCAAATCCTTTTGCATAAAATTTGATCCTTTTGCTCTTTTTGGTCTTTTTGTTTTTGTTACTCATCTTTCAGCTTGCTAGCATCTACTTTCATATAACTTTTTCACAAAGAGCATATGTGGATAGTAACTTTTTTGAGCTCATGAATAGCTGAGAAAGTCTTTTTGCTGACATGTAAGTGAATGTGGTTGAGTATGCATTTCTTCAGACATAATCATTTTCACTGCAAATTCACAGTTCTCCATGTACTTATGACACAGAGAAAAAATGTATTTTCATGAACCCATATATAATTTAAAGTAATATCCTATGTTGACATTTATTCCTTGTCCTCAAGTGTGTAGTAGATTTTTCTTCTTGTAATCTAAAATTATTGCTACCATGGGTCTAGATATATTCTGTTTACATATGCTACCTGGAAAAAGGTAACTTTTTTTTTTTTTTGTCTAAGCTTCTCAGTAGGTCTGTGTCCAACCCTTCCCCTCTCCAAGACTGCCTCTTGTGGCCATTTCTCACCCACACACTGTGGCTGGATGTCTCCAGGTTTTCTGACTTGTGATTATTCCTTGTTTCAGGTCCCTAGAGTATCTCAGTCTCAAACATAGCCCTCTTCTCAATATTGCACTGCTACAGCTCTCCAACATGTGGGGAGCAACACGATGCTTTTTTTTCTCCAACACAGGCCTGACACACAGGAAGAGTCACTGTTATACCAAATCTCCACACTAGATTTAAGGCTTCTGGGAAATGTGGGTTTTTCCTGCAGTTAGTATTCCCAGTCTGTTGAAGGTAACTTCTTTTGTTTGCATATACATGTATTTTTTTCCAACTTAGAAACTTTTCTTCAGCTATATCATTGATTATAGGCTCCATTACACCTGCAGGATTTTCTTTCTTAAAATAATTCTTAAGTTGCATCTTTCATCTACAATTTTCATCTCTATTATGGTGTCTGATTTTTTTCACCTCTACATTTTAGAAAAGTGTTTCAAGGTTGTCTGCTATATCACTGGCTTTATTTTCATGATTAACTTTTTATTTAAGTAAAATAAATACTAGTGATAATAAATGCAGATATTAAAAACAATGATTAGCACATTACAGACAATGTTTTAAGTTCTGTACCTCTGTTACTTCTTTTAATAGTCACTATAGGAAGTATTACTGTCATGCTTATTTGACAGATGAGAAACTGAGGCTGGAGTCTGAGTCTTTAATCACAGCACTGCGGCTACACAGTGCCTTCCATCAATTACCAACCCACGATGACAACAGTGCAGAAGATGAGCAAGCATTTAGAAACACTGCAGTTCAAAAGAGAACTACATCTGTTTGATCTAAAATAAAAAATAAGCTTTATAGTTTATGTCTTATTTTTACTGCTCTTCTGAAATTCATTTTCACCATATTTAATAAAGTACAGGTCCACACCAGATTAGGCAAAAACAGAAGCAAACAGAATTAGTTCTTCACCAAAGATAAAGAATCTATTAAACCATTACAAATTTAGATAATTCAGAAATTATAAAGAAGAAAAAAGTTTATAATTGAATTAAAGCAGCAGTTGGATATTCGTGAGGACATAGCTATACATATCTATATGGTATCTATACATCTCTATCCGTCGCCTAACCAAAGTGGTACTATTACTCATGCTGTTATGTAACTTGCTTTGTTTGTTTGTTTCTATGAATATATCATGGACATTTCCATGTTAGTAAATAGGTACATATAGGTGTTTTAAATGTCTGCATGATATTTAAATTCCCCAATGAGAATTTTCTCAAAATCTCAATATCATAATATTTCCGATCCAGCCTCGCATGCATGCCTTTGCTTACATTTGGTTATTTCCAAATTGTTATGTTCTGTTATAATGCATTCTTACATGTTGGAATCGCTGAGTAAGGATTAAAAATCTAATCCAAAAAACCACACTTGAATACCTATCATGAAAGTGCTTTCCAGAAAAGATTTATGCTTTTACCAACAAGGCATTTAAGTTCTTGTTTCTCTGCTTCACCTACAGGAGGTTTTAACAATGTTTAAATCTTTTTATTGTTTCCTAAGCAGACAGGCAAAAGCGGTACCTCATCCTAACTTGATCTCTACACAGGAGCTCAACCACTCCTGTTTATTGGCTGTGTGTATTAGGAATGCTATTTGCTCATGATTTTTTTTTTTTTTCAGTACTTGGGTTTGAACTCAGGGCCTTGGCAGGCACTTTACTCAGCCAGCCTTTTTTTTGAGGGAGGGTTGGGTATTTTTTGAGACACAGTCTCATGAACTATTTCATGGGTTGGCTTCAAACCACGATCCTCTTGATCTCTGCCTACTGAGTAGCTAGAATTATAGGCATGAGCCACCGGCAACCGGATGCTTATGGATTTTATTAATTTTAAACTTAGACTGTTCTGATTTTTTGCTTCGTTTTGTTTTGGTGGTACTAGGGTTTAAACTCAGGACCTGGCGCTTACAAGGTAGGTGCTCTATCCCTTGAGCCATATGCCCAGCCTGATTGTTGAGATTTTTATTGACTTATCTTCATTTAGTAAATATGTAATGAAAATTTTTTTCCAAATAAATGTATTGTGAGTTATACTTATTGAGTCTGAGTATCCAGCTTATGCTTACTTTGTAAGGCAGACTGGAAAGATCATGATTTTCTCACTACTTGGGAACATTTTGAAATAGTTGAAAAAAAATCTGAGCTCAGCTCCCTTTCACCTACTTTGTTTTCTCCTTAATTATTGTTCTGCCAAGTTTTCAGTGTTTTGCATCCATTTTGTTAATTTTTGTTTTCCTACAAAATCATTAGTTTTATCCTGACTTTAGAATCTGTTATTAAGTGGAGAATGTTATATCCTTAGAATGTGTTAAATGCCTGTGTTCTGGTGGTGAACTCCATTTCTCATCCTCACAACTGTACAGTTTTGTTTATTCTGTTTATTTCTTATCTAGAATTTCCAGATTTGATTATTTGATCTTTTTGATGAGTATAAAACTCTTAATTTATTAATTCTCCTATCTTCTTGGTAATTCACTAATTTTGGCTTTACTTTGGCTTTGTTATTTTTTCTTCTTTTGCTTTCCTTAGGTTTTGGGGAGTTTTATTTAATTGTTTTACTAATGTCTTTGAATAGTTATTTCATTTATTTTAACTTTCTCTAATAAGTTTGTATGTTATTTAGGAAAAAATTCAGCTTTTATTTCTATCTCCTTTGTGACAGTGAGTTGAGAAAGTCTGGACTTATTATTCTTCAAAAACATTTCCACTTGCTTTCCTTAGTTACATGCAAGATTAGATCTGATGAGAACAAATTTGTCAGTTATCAGTATTCCAGTTCATTTACATTATCTGCTCAGTTCGTTTACATTTGTCTCTCACATTCTTACTAGATTTTTGGTTGTTAATTTCTATAAACTTAGTTATGGAATTTGCCATGTTCTGCATTTCTCATTCTACAGAATTGAACTCCTTCACAGAGCTGCCTTCAAGCCATGTGGCAATGTTTTACAGGGTACCGATGTTACAATTGTACAGAAGCCCATTGTTAAGGGACCTTTCTTTATTACAGAGGACAAAGGTCTACCTGAGAATGAAGCCAATGTAGAAGAAACAGTGAAAAATATAGAAGTGGCAAAGTCCAATGAAGAATCCTAAAGATGTTCTCTTGAAACAAAAATTTAAAAAATACTTTAAAAAAACCCTTTTGATTATTTTGAAAAAGTTATTGAGATAATAGAATGGGAGGAAATAATAAAAATTACAAAAAGTTAAAAATTAAGCTGCAGAACAAATTCTAAACCAGAAGCAATAAGCAAAGAATCAATATGAGATAAAATCAAATTAGAAATGTAGAGGGCAATCTCTAAAAAATTAAAGATCTTACAGACTCTACCACTAATGAGTTTTCATAATTCTCAAGACATTTTCACATGCATAATTGCATTTAAATTTTCAGTATCTCCACGAAGTAGATAAAACATATTATTTCTTCCGATTTATAGGTACTAAATAAAAAGCTGAGCTAAAAGGGTCTGGTGCTTTGCCCAGTCAGAATTGAGCTAGAATTGAGTTTTTAAATAGAAAGTTATATTTCCTCCAGAGAAGACTCATTGTATTAAATTATTCATTTTTTCTTCTTATCTTAGTATCTAGCACCTCTGTTAGAAATTCAGGAGACCTTCTCATTACAATGGTTGGTATGTTTCTTCTGGAAATATGGCTTCTGGATTCTACCTGATTATAATGCTTCTATGTCTTCACCACACAGAATCTTTTCAAAGGCCTGTCATCATGTAAGAAATTAATGTAAGCTAAATGTTTGCTAATAGGTTAGGAGAGAGGGTTCTTCTTCCTTCTTCTGCAGCTCACTTTGGTACCAGGAGACTTTACATAGAAAACTTTCTTTGTCAGGAAAATGGTAAGAGAAGAACATAAGCAAATGAAAAACTTCAACCTCCAGAGTTCAGTGATTTTTCTTTTACCACCTGGTCTTATGAACATCATAACTCAAGATGGGACATGCCAGTGCTCATCCATTTCCACCTTGGACATATTAACTGGATTAACATTTATACATAGATGTGGAGAAAGAGGTACTGTAGAATTAATAAAATACTATGGAGAGCCCCAGAAATGAGTTTTTGAGCAGAAAAGGAAGGCCCCATGTTTCTTAGTTGGATGTGCAATGAGAATAGATAAAAAGTTACCTTTTTTTTTCTGTGTTGAGGTTTGAAGGATCGAACCAGAGCCTCTTGCATGTGAAGACAAGAGCTCACCACTGAGCTACATTCCTAAACCCCAAATTTACTTTTTATCAGCTGTTCTTCCTTCAAGCTGTTCTTTATTTTTAAATCCCAGCTGGTGTCTGGTAGTCTTTGCAGTTATCCTGCTTTTTAAAAAATTCTCTCCATGTGGATTATTACATATGTTAGGATGAGAATTAGGTACAATAAGTAGTCTCCATCTTACCCTGCAAATCCTTGATGGGATCTTGGAAATTCCTTTTTAGACACCAAACTAAATGGCTAAGTCTGCAAAATCTTAGAACTACAGCTTTCTCTTTCAGTAAGTATCTTTCCATACTCCCTTAGTAGAGTAGGAAGATGCTCTAAATGTAGAATAACACCCGTTGGTTTTAAATTTTCTATCATTTTTATATGAAATAGAAACAAATCAAAGAGTTTATCACTTGTAACTTTCCATGTTGATGACACATAGATCTACTAAAGTGTCTCCCCAAGAGAGACTGAGTATACAGGTTAAGAGAAATATGTTCACACATCAGTGGACTTAAAAGGACCATCAGGGTTTCAGGAGCAATGCTTTTCAGCCACGTAGGCCAAGATGTGACCTCTATTAAATTTATGGGAAATGAGGTTACTCCCTAGGTGACAAGCTGTTGAATGACAGTAAAAAGTAATTAATCACTCCTACTCCTATTTGTTAAAATAGCTGTGCTTCAGCTTCTTTTTTTTCCTCAGGTAGACTTAAAATTGAGGTGTGGCCACAGTGGGTTCATTCCACTGTATTTCACCTTGATGTGACCAGTCAGTAATTTGCTTATTCTCTGAAGCATGTAGATGATACACATTAACCTTCAGGCTTTTTTTTAAAGGCATACCCCTAAATTCCAGCTATCTAATGTGCAAGGCACATTAAAGACATGACAAAGTGAGGTAAATTAATGCAATAAATCTTCCTTCTTTTATGCTTCTGCATTTTAACTCATAAAGTAGTGACTTTAAAATGAAGACAATGTTAGTAAGTATGCTTATTTAAGGTAATTATTTTCATTGTAAGGTAAATATATTATCTCATACAAACAAATCTTGTACAATAATTGCTATGACCATTTCATATCTATCTTAATCTTCATCACTATCTGTATAATCTCTATCTCTGTTTTATCACTGGACTACCATTAAGAATATAGTAAAATTTAGGATAAGCAGGAAAATAGGTCAACATCTATTGAGCAAACAGCTAATATACTTTTATCTACAATAATTGCTTAATTGCTGCAATCACCTATTTTATAGATGAAGTAGAGTTGATTAATTCATGTAGGATTGGAGATAAGGATCACATCATGGATAGGTGAGAAAAGAAGAGACATCGGAAGTGGTATGGAAAGAAAAGGACCACAGTTTTCGTCAAGAACAGAGGGGTCCCTGGCTGGGATCCAGTGAAGGCTTGGCTACTAACAGTGAGTAGGTTGGTGAGTTAATGGCTTTTATTACAGAACTACCAGGCCTCTAGGCCAGGAAGTTTGTGGAGTATTCCTTCTTTTCCTTTGCTGAAAAATAGCAAAATAAAAAGTAATATTTTGAGGAGCTTTAATCAGAATTGAGATTTTGTGAGACCCTTTGCCTATAAACTGCAGATCTATTGCTTTTTCAATTTATGTTCCTATTAATACATTTTTCCATACTTACTTAACAAAAATATACCAAAAATATGCCACAAGGGTCTATTTTCCTCAGAAATGTGGCAGTAATGATACTAAGACAAGCGAGATATCAAAAATTATATGCATTTGATAAAGCATAGCTTCCTAGAACTTAAGAATTAAAGAAACTTTAAAAAGCCAATAATCCACAAATCCAATGTCTTGCAATATACTCCTATATTCTCTTCCAGTTATCACAGACACCGATAGCAGTATTAATGATTTGGAGCAAACGCTCTATACAGCCATACACATGCACGTGCACACACACACACACACACACACACACCAGCAGCAGCAGCAGCAATATATTCATTAGGCAACAATTGCCATGAAAACACTGCAGAACAACTATGCCCAGCCTCACAGACTTACCCCAACACTTAGGCTTGACAATATACCTGCAAGTTGGCTAAGGTTGGCTGATCTAGTACATGTTCATTTGGGCTTGGCTCTATGATGATAGCTAAATCCAAGTAAACTAGGACTTGTAACTGCAGATGTGTGTTTTCCATGAAATATGGTCTCTCATATAAAAGACAGGAGTACAAGAGGATAAGACAACTGTACAAGCACATTTATAGCATTTCTCACATCAGGTCCACTAACAAACATCTCATTGGTCATGGGCAAGCTCAGAGTTAAAGCCTGAGAAGATGGCTGGGGGTGGATGTAAAGTGCTAGGGCTTGGCAGGGAAGGGAGTCATAAAGAATAGTGATAAATAACTTCATCTATACAAGCAGAGACATCTCTAAGGATTTGGCAAGAACAACCTCATCTCCATACTCTTGTATGAAAGCATTCTGTGTGGAATATGATACAATAAAAACCTGGGTCTTTACATCTATTGTTTTTTCTCTTCTTTTAGTACTACAGGTGTCTTTAGGACAGAAGCACTTCTGAAACTGTTCTACAGGATGTCAAGGAGTTGTAATATCAAAACAGTTTCTAAGATAAAATAAGCTAGTGATAAGCTTGTCTATAGGGCTACTAAAACTACTTAACATACTAATGCACTTTACAAATGTCTAAAAGAATAAGACATACAATATTTCACAAACTTATTTGACTATAGGATCCACTTACTGCAACAAACTCATTTTTTTTTTAAAAAGAGCATCTTGAGGGCTTAGAGTTTTGTGCAATTCATTTTGGGAAATGTTACCCTAAGGCAACTTCTATCTCTCTTACTTCTTAGTTCAAATGGGGCTGGCATCTGGTTAATACCCCAATTTTGAGATAGATGTTTCTAAAAAGAATTTGAGGAGAGGAAGAAGCAGGTTTAGTACATCTTAACATAAGGCAATGTAAGTATATACTCTATTTCAATTTATATGTTATGCTATCCATGTTACTTTTAATCCAGGCATGTCTCACTGACTTTTAAAATTCACTTTTTAAATATTTCTTAGGTAATCATGTGCATACTTAAAGAATACTAGAAATACAGGTTTGTGGTTACCAAGACATTTCAATTTCTAGTCCAAGAAAGAATGGAGTTTTGAGGTCATATAATCATGCTTTTACATCAGGTGTGATATAAAATATACACATACATCAGATGACTAATATAAAATTTTTAAAAAATCAGTAATACCTGTGGTTATTGTCCCTCTAAAAATGTGTGTTTAAATAACACCTCAATTCTATGCTATGGTGACTAACACATTTAAAAAATCCATGAGGGTAGGACAGATTTAGCTCAGTGGAAAATATTTTTTTACAACTAAAAATTTTTATGGAATGTTGTAAATCTGAAAAAATCATTTTGAACAGCTGAGATTTTATGGTCACTCAGGGATAATAAAAAGTTTGAAGAATATATTATATTATGTAGATGAGGGGACTATATTAGTCAATATTATGGCTTTTTAAAAAGTTTGATTTTAAAATCAGATAAGGGAAAGTCATTCACTAGTCTTTCAGGTAAAATGTCAGTGGGTTTCTGCTGATATAACCCCTCTCATAGCACTACCTCTAAAAGAAAGATTATGTGGTGACTACTGTGAACCTTGATCCCTCTCATATGGCCAGGCACTGCATGGTCCCCAGTTATAAAGGACAGCAAAGTTTTCAGGACCTGCAGAGAGTTGCTGAAGAGCAGCCAAACAGTTGGTTCTATATTATTAAAAATATGTGGGAGGAGATTTGACATCTGTATATAACATTTCTACATACATGATTGTATTTCCTCTTCACTGACACTCTAAGAGGCACACTGAGCAAGCTCTGATGCCCATTTTGTGGGTAATAAAACTAGATTTAGAAGGATCTGGTGATCTGTTCAAATCACACAGTTCATAAGTAATTGAGGAAGAAACTAAAAATTTCCTATTTCAAATTCAGTACTTTCCTCATTTCTTACTGAATATATTTTGTTCACAAAGTTTGTTTTCTGGTTCCACCTATAGGGAGCTTATAAGTTAGACTTCATTCTCTCTATGACTTTGAAAAACTATAGAAGAAGGTGAGAGTTTAGCAAAAAGTATTGATTCAAATTTCAATACTTTAACAGACAAGGAACACAAAAGCAACAACCTGAGAACCTGAACTCCTGAAAGGGAATTCAAAGCAAGACGTAGGAACCTGTGCAGAGAAAACTAAGTTTCTGTGGTACATGCAAGTCACTCCTCATTGTGAGGATGGAAACACTACATACTCGTGTATGAGCATTGAAAAATGAGACCTGTTGAAACTATCCCAAGAATGGGGTCAGGGGTGATATAGGAAAATGATGCAGGGGGTGAATTCAACTATGATGTACTCTAAGAACTTTTGTAAATGTCACAGTGTACCCCCAGTACAACAATAATATAATAAAAAGATGAAATTAAAAAAATCAAATACAACCTCTGAAGTTTCAGCATAAAAACCTGCATACTGTTTCTCAAAGCTGTGGTGACAGCACAGAAAGGAGAACTTTTGCTAGAGAACTAAGAGGATCCCAGGGAGTGTTAGAACAAGTGATAACTTACTTTCATGGCTCTTGGTCCAAGTGCACCTAGAAGACAACAATCATTTTCTCTTTCACCAATTGATACCCTCCTAAAAGCATCTCCTAAAGGCTCTGTGAAAACAGTTTCCATTTTTGAAAGTGATAGATTCACTTGGACATATAAAAGTGAGTTTTTGCCTAGCCTTGCTTAGAATGTACAGGTCTACATGGAAATACCACTTCCCATCTCCCATTTGCCCATCTGCTACTGACCAGCAGCAGACCCAGGAAAAAGGCATTAATGGACAAAAAACCCTCTACCTTGATATTCTGTGTAACCACATGTGAGAAAAGAAAACTCATGAAGACATGATAGTTTTACTACTTCTGTCCTGAATTATATGATAATATAAACTTAATTAAATGTTAATATTTTGTATAGTAATGACAATAGCAATTATTTACCAGATATTTACATATGACATGAATTATGTTCAACTTTCTACCATGTAAGATAGGTACTAATATTATTTTCATTTTGTAGATGATAAATCTTAGGTTTAGTGAGTTTAAATAAGTTCTTCAAGGTCACAAAGCAATAGTAAATAACTGAGATTGGATTCAAACTCACGCAACTCAGAGCCTGGAGAGCACGCTCTTGACCACAACATTCTTAAATACTGTGACATGCTCTAGTATTTAAATCCTTGATCCTACTGTACTGGTAATAGTACTGGCTACCAGACAGGAAATGTATATATCTATAGGAATTTGCTTGTTATCAGTTATGGCAAAGTAAAAAGGACAAACATATTGAGAAAAAAGATTTAAAAACATCATATTTTTTTAGTATGGGAAATTCCTTGGATAAAAATGTATCTGTTGGTTAAATATAGTCAAAAGACTGAACCAAAGAGCAACATTCATTGCTTCTGAGTTTAGTTGTTACCTTATCATACTTACTGTGGCTCAGACTTGAGTGATTCTAACCATGCAAAATCATCTCAACATTGGAAATAATATTCAAAATAGCACAGAGGCCAAGTGCCCAGAAAGGGCAGATAATATTATCAAATATTGCCTTCCCAATTGTAAGATTTGCACATTGTCTTAGTCTCTTTTTAGTGCCAAGAAGTGATATCAGAACAAGCTGAATGAATGAGAATTGGTTTTTCCCTAATTAGTATTGCAGATCGTCCTTCAGCTGCTTGTGATCTCTGATGCTATGTCACTTCCTAAAAACATCCAAAGAGCAGATTCAGGAGCCTTCCCATGGCCCAACTGTTATGAACATTTCCCACACTACTTTGGTGATAAAGAAAAGAAGAAAACAATTCTGCAGATGAGTAGAAAGAAATCGCCATGCATATGGTCACACTAATTACAAGGACTTGGCAAAGCCTGTAGTGTATAACCATTTTTGCAACCTCTTCTTGTGTGCTATACCTAAAAATATCTTTATCGTTAACGTCATCTGTCAAGTCACCCTGAAAGTGTTTTAGTTTGTTAAGGAATTTCTCTAGGTGCCTGAATTGATAAAATGACTCTCTGAAAAATGATACTGTCCAAAGACTGACAGTGTTGATATAGATAGGGCAGAAGTTCAGGTGCAATTCTCTATTTCTGTGAGTTTGACAAGTCACAAATATCTTATATGCAGTCCTCATTATGATTTGAAATCAATTCTGGTTTCAAGGAGTGCATGGTTGACACTATTATAGTGAACATAAATAAGAAAAAAACATATACAACATGAGCTCTTTGGTTAAAATAAGCAACAATAACAACAAACCAATACCCAACCCCATTCCAAAACACAAAATCCCACCATCATTGCTAAAATAGCAATTTTTTTCCTCTGTAGAAATTTACAAATATTGTTATTTCTTACATTTTTAATGCAGTAGTCTTACGGTTGCATGTGGTTTGTCCCCCCAAGGGTTCATGGGCTGAAGGCTTGGTCTCCAATATGGCAGTATTAGAGATGGTGGAATGTCTAAGAGACGAGGTTTAATGAAAGGTAGTTAGGTCATGGAGGGCATCACCCTCAGAAGGAATTAATTTTGGTTTCATAAATGAGTTATTTTTTGAAAGTACAAGTTTTATAAAGTAAGTCCCCCACCCATTTAACCTTTTTGCATGGGTCCGTTCTGCTGTTTCTCTACACTATTGTGCCTTGGCCTAGGGGTTCCTCACCAGAAGAGGAACAGATGAAGCTGCTCAACCTTGGAACTTCAGCCTCCAAATCTATAAGTTAAATAAACTTCTTTTATAAGTGCCCAGCTTTGGGTATCTTATTAAAGGAACAGAAAATCAACTCATGTTAGTGTGGAAGTGAAGGTAACATCTTTATAAAATTTTCACATGAATTTATTCTCACTCCTCTTTGCAAGATTTTAGTCTGGCAACTTTATCTTTTATTTATATCTAAGTAAATCTATTCCAAACCACTTAGTACTCAGAGTGTACTAAAATAATTAGTATGCACTGATTTCCCAGTTAGTACATATTGAAGTTTTAACTCCCGATCAATGACACAAAAATGTAAACTAAAATCACTCTCATTTTCTTCATTAGCATATCAATAAAAGAATGAGACAAAATTTTTCTACCCAGTGCATGGGTGGCAAAATGTTAATCAATTTACTGAGGAAAAGTATTCCCCAAATGCTATTTTACTGGTTCTTTATTTTTTCAAATGTGAGATTATCAGTGAGGGAATCTGTAAAGGAAAACAAGCTTGATGGTTATCTTAAGTGAAAAAAACTGTAATTTTTTTTTCAAAAATCAGACAACAGGTAGGCTAAACAGGTCCTGTCTGGAGCATTGGTACCAGTTGGAGGAGGGAGAATATAATGGAAGGGTGTAGGATGGTGAATATGGTGGAAATATTCCATACACGTGCATACAGATGGAAAAATGAGACATGTTGAAACTATTCCAGGAATGGGGGTAGGGAAGGATAAAGGAGAATGATACGGGGGGGCGAGTTCAACTATGGTATATTGTAAGAAATTTTGTAACTGTGACAATGTACCCTGAGTACAACGATAATTAAATAAATAAATAAAAAGAAAACAAGCATGATGGGATAAGCTCTGCAATAGGGTTTTCAGAGTTAGCAAATAGTGCTTAGTAAAAGGAGAATTTTAGATAAGTAATTACTTAGCGTAAGTATGTGCCATATCATATCCTAAAACACCAACAATGTTTACCTCTAGGTCACAGAATTATTTATGATTTTATTTTTCTTCTACTTGATTTATGCTCAGTGTATGGGATATATGAGACTTGACTTTCTAGAACAGAAGTCTGGGAAGGGACAGACCACATGCCTTACATTTTGGCACTGACTGAAAGTAAGAGACTTCTTCCTTTATCACAATCCACTGACATGCTCTCCGGAAGAGAGGAATCATAAAGAGTGGAGAAATGCCTTAGAGGACCCAGTAGTTAGGGACTAGGCAAAGTCTGGATAGAGTCAGAAAGCAGGCAAGAGCTAAATGTAGTATTCTTCCAAGAGGTGGAGGAACCAGAAGTGGGTTTCTCATGTTGAAACTCTAGAATGCGAAGTGGAGCCATCTCTGTGTCCTATGCCTGTCATTTAGCTGTTCTTCCTGAGACTTGACATGCGGTGTAACGGAGGGAAGTAATGGGGATGGGCAGAAAAGAAGTGATGGGGGAAAGGCAAAGTGAAGACCAGGGAAGACATACAGGGAAGCCACTGCGGAGAATTTGATGGAAAACAGTCACCTCAGAGCTCATTTTGCTTTCAAAATTATATTTAATGACTAATGGAAGAATCAGTTTTAGACATTTTCTGATCTTGCCAAGGTTTTGAGTTTAAGTGAACAGAGGTGCCACTAAACAAATTCTGAATGAATTCCTTGATTTACATACTTATAAAGTGTAGGGAGGACCAAAAGCAAAGGCACACATCTGAAAGCCCTGCATTCTACTTAACGTAGCAGAGCTATGCATAAATATGTTGATATCCAAAACATTATCATGAGTCCTAAATTGTGGGGGAAAAAAGGGTAATATCTTAAACAAGCCTGGAATGAAATACTTTTTCTGAAAATGTACTGTGAGAGCAGGCAGCATCCCAGACCTCAAGTGTTCTATTGTGAAATTTGAGAGGGAGCCAGAAAGCAATGCTTTATGAAACTCCTGTTTCATAAAGATGACTTGTCATTCCCTGTTCTTTGTTTAATAAAACACTTTGAACCCTAATGTCAAAGTATCAAAATCTTACCTGGGAATTTAGAGAGAGAGAGAGAGAAAGAGAAAAGATTCTGCACACATAGTACCTAACAGATGCCTGGCAGTGACCAGGCAAACAACTTTAAAATAGATGTGTATTCTTACTCAAATTAAAAATGCCACATAACTTGTTTATATTAGATTAACTGCTTGTTCGTCATAGTAAGCCGGACCAAAATTTCTACCACCACTCTCTTTTGTATGTAAGTTTTTGTTTATATGTTAATACTGGAGGGTGTGAGGAAATCTAGTTGCCTCCAGCTGATCTAGATTAATAACTGAGACACAGGAACTGTTTGGGAGAATAATGAGTTGCTTCTTGGTCTAAACACCCTCCCAGAGATGGTCGAGTGGCTCAAGCAATAGAGCGCCTGCTTAAACACCCGTTCCCAGCAGTGGTTGACCAAACAAATACAAAATCATAATGATCAAAATGGAGGCTCCCATGGAATCTTGAAAGAAGAAAATCTGAGATAAATAAAAGTGCATTTTACAAAGTATGGGGCAATTTTATGGAACTTACATCTTAAAAAGGGAATATAAACTAGCAACAATGATGACGACAGACCAGAACAAGGTAAAAAAGTGGTAGAACTAATGTAAACATAGGTCTTCTCACTTAAAACCACTTAACAAACCACCAGAAAAGAAAAAAAGAAATTAACATCCGTAAAAGCAGACTGGCTAGAAAATCAGGAAGCATTTAAAATAATCTAAAGATGATTGCATCCTTGTCTTTGGTTAAATTTAAAGTGAACTGCCAATATTTATCACTTAAGCATGATCTCATTATTCAGGCTTATATATAGATATCACTGTTTATAGTAATGATGTTGTTATTCTAGAATATTAAGTTAATTCGGATGCAACTGTTGCTTCGATTTTAACAAATGCACTTATGACATTTATGAAGATGAGCACATGACATTTCTTTCTTTGTAAGTGTGGTAGATACATGAGTAGAGTATCTTATGGTTAAACCTATCTACTGAAACATGACTTTCAGGTGTCTTCTATGGTTCTCCTATTTCAATTTAGATCTCCTTGCTAGACATCCTTTTTGTACCTTGTACCAGGCCTACCCCAACAATTGCAGGGCTTGAAGCATGAATACAAATGAAGGCCCACATCCCATATGCCTAAATATTTTAAAGCTACAAATCAAGCTAACAAACCATTAAATAAAATATGTTCCATCCTCCTACCTTGACAAATATATCCTCAAAAACCACCTGGAAGACTAGGTTCAAATTAAGATTTCTCAGGATCCCTAGTTTTGTGCAGAAACACGACTGTTGGTAGAAGTGAGTTCCAGCCCCTTGTCCTCAGTCTGTGTTCACGCACCCTTCCCTTCCCATTCCTGCCTCCACCTACAACTTCAAGGAGGGGCTTCTCCGTCCTTCATGTGTATAGACAATGAACAATAAAGACCACACATGTAAAACTTGTTTATAACTTCCCCTGTCGTTCCAAAATGTGGCCCCATGAGCAGCAAGGACAACATTCAGAGAGGCCTGCTCTGGCGCGGGAGTGGGTCTGAACTGCCCGAGCAGGGAGGTCTGGTACCCCTGGTACCCAGAAGTTGGTCTAGTAGGAGCTGCAGGTGGGTGTGTCCTGGAGGCTTCACCCATGCCTCCCTGACTTGGTCTGGTAAAGAGGGACACAGCTCAAAGGGAGGGGCCACAGAGTGGTTTTCTGAAACCCAGGGCGAAGGGCAAGGGCCTTTTCTGTCTGGGTCTAAAAGTAGTAGTGTCTCTGGTTGCCCAGTCATAACAGTTAACAGTTTATTTTCATACCTTTCCTCTTAGACTTTAAATCACACATGGCCAAGGATCCACCTTGCTCGCTCTCATATCACAAGTTCCTAGCACAGAGCTCGGTGTCATTTGTTATTTATATTCACAAATAAAAGAAATAATAGTCATTTTTAATTGAGATTTTATCTTTTAAAATACACATTTATAAAAATCATGATGTTTTAGGGCTTTATGAATAATTTTAATTAAAGTTGGTTTTATAAGCTTTCCTTTACTGTACTGATGTAAAACTGGAAATAAAAGCATACATATTAACAAATCATCCACATTGAAATTGAAAAATCCTTTAAAATGATAATAGAGAGAAAGGAAGGCTTAAAAATATGGCAACATATAAAGGAATAACATCTATATATTTGTTAATATTCCTCATAACATTTTCTATGAGAGAAAACTGGAGACATTTTAAGTTGCACAATAATTGGGGAACTGATAGAGTACTATCAGGTCTATGAAATTATAAAAAAGATTAATGAAAACATGCAAAGTATGTCCAGCATAATTTTAAATTAAAAAAGTAAAGTGCAAGGGATAGGTCATTACAATGATTTAAAGTTATTTTATATGTGGACAAGTTGGGTAAAAATAGAAAAAATATTAACAGTTGTAGTACAGTGTAGAATTATGGCTCAAATTTTTCCTTTAAAATTGTTTAATGTTAATAAAGTCTCTGAACAAAAATAAAAATCAACTTAAAAAAATAAATAAGAACATTTAGCTACAGTAGATTGCTCTTAGTTTTTTGTTTACTCATGCTCTAAACTTTGATGTAACTTTTTTTAGAAAAGTAGATTGACTAAATTTTATACATACATGTGATTATATACATTGTATACATAAAATGTGAATTTCATATTTTTAATATTTACCTGGATGTATTTAGATGTATTTGAAGGAAACAGAGGAAGGGAAACTTGAAACTTCCCTTATGAGAAATGAGTAAAGGAAATATGGACTTCTAGCCTGCAAAAGACCCAAGTTATATTTCATAGATGTCCTAGGACACAGCAAGAGAATGCATGCATTCTTATTCATTCATTCACTCAACAAATGTTTCTTGTGAGCCTACTGCATTGGAGGAGCATGTGCTAGGATCTTGGGAAGCAGTGACCATGGTACTGACTACAGAAGCTATTATGACATCTGGATGGCAGGAGTGTGACCAGAGAATCAAACATTTCTCTGGGTCAAAACTGTTCGTAGATGAAGAGATCACCCACTCTGGGATGAAACAATTCCCTTTCAGGCTGCATGATCCACTCGTGGTGATGTACAGCAGATGTGCAGCTGGAGCAGGTGACTTGGACCTTGTGATTACTATTTTTTTTTTTTTCAGTCACGAATAGAATCTTTTTTTTTCCTATTTCTAATGACCAAATAAAAGACAAATTCTATAGAGAAGATCACAGAAGAAAAAATCAGCTCAAAATACACCCATAAACAACTGGTTTGGACATGAGGAAGAACTTACTTTGAAAGTAATAGTTCACTTCAGGTTGTGAAAGGAACGTAGAGGAGACAGTGTGGTATGAAGACATGCATGTCGTGTGGCACTTTCTTCTTCAGAGGCAGGAGGTCACATCAGATGGTCCTTCCAACTTTATCTCAGCTGCACTGCTGAAGTGTTCCTATCTGAGGAAATGAGTAGCTAGAAGGAGGCTTCAGGAATGAACTGAGAGGCCTAAGATGAGGCAGTGATTGCAAGGAGTTAACAGCTGAGATGAGCTCATGATTGCCTGTGTCAGTGACAGCAGTCAGTGAAAACAAAGATAAGGGTTCATTAGTTTCTGCTGGAAAACAAGCCAGTGAAGGCCTTGAGAGGAGAGTCTTTGACTTGAGGAACTCAAGGAAATGGTAGTGGTAGTTTCTGTCAGGACTGTGAAAGATTGGAAGACATGGTTGCAGTCAGGCAGCCTTGCTAGGATTGGGAGTGAGAAGGGCCCTTGGTGATAAGCAAGAGGAAAGGGAGTAGGACATCAGGCAGGAGAGAAAGGGATGATACCCACATAGTGCAGAAGCACGGCTCCTCCTAGACTCAGCATATGCAGCCCTTTCTGGAAAGCCTGGCAACAGGCCTGTCTGGGATTCTGAGACTTGCTACGAGATTTCTGACTTGAGCAGGTCATAAATTGTAGACTGCAATCACACTCCTTTTCAACTGGGAGGACTCTATACTGCTTGTATTTACTGAAAGCCCACTTTTAACAGGTACTGAAGAACCCCCTCAAGGAGCCTTACATTTGTGACTTTGGTGCTTGCACAAACTCTGCATCACATAACCTTAAGATCAGAGGCAGGGTAACACATTCCCAACCTTTCTTTGCAAATGAGGAAATTGAAGCTTAGCACTCCCAAAGATCAGATGGGGAGGAGCTAGACTGAAATGCAGGTTTTCTGATGGCAATTCATAAATGCCTTCCATTGAATTGCTGGAGCATTTTACTCATCAAGGAAAGCTGCTGCAGCTTGTCATGCCCCTTGGCAACTCCTAAGTGCTTCTTTTGTCAGCATATTCAAATCGATAAATTTAACGTAGGTTCAATGATCCATTACAGTACAAAGATGTGAAAGTGGGGATGGTGACTTACTCCAGTTTTTCTGAACCATTAACAGGACCAACAGTTAATGAGTGGTGAGACTGTATGTTATCATTTTACACATACAGTATGTAACAGTTTAGTTGGCTCCTGTGCAGATCTCTTTTTTGAACAAGGACTGTCATCTTTTCCTTTGTCTGACATCTTAATGTTTGTCTTAGAACAATTAAGTGGGAAGACACTGACAATTCACCCCATATATTACTGCTTCTGGAAAAAATGTTGCTTAGAGAATATGTCTTATTGATACGCATCTACTACCATCACTTCTGCACAAACAGCATAGTATACAGCCCTTTTTATGTATTTCCTTTTTTTGATCTAGTTCCTTTTTGTCATTAGATAGCTTATTTTCCTTGTAATCCTTACTCTTCAAACTAGAAACATATGTAAGTTTTTTAGCTTTAATTTAGAATGTCAGTAAACAAAGAACTAGGCCCATTAACAAATTCATCCATGTTGGTACTTATCATGTTAGACGTAATCATTTTCTTACTTGATTCGGTCTTTCTCACCTGCAGACACAACTTGCTGTGCCAGTGGGTTTAGGTTTAATATGTGGAAATAAATTTGTCTACTTTCCACTTCTTCGTGACATTTCACATCAAGGTAATATTGGCACCTGGTTTTTCTTCATAATTACCTGCCTGTATCAGGATCTTAATTAGTAAATTTGCTGATATTTATTTCCTCATATGACCTTAGGTCAAGTTGTCTTTTGCATTAGTCATTGGTTTATTAAAGTAGCCAAAGACTCAACATATTTTTATGTAAAATCATCTGATGATAAGACAGTAACAAGGAAAAGTAATGACTTTTTAGGTGCTAGAAGGATGTTTAAACAAAATATATAAATGTACAAATAAATAGAGGATGAATGTAATAATCAAGTTGAAATCAAATGTTTTGATAGAAAACCAACTGATTTAAAAAAAATCTAGCTTCTAATGTGAGAAACTATAGACCACGTTATTAAATATAGGTGCTGTGTACTTTTCCATGGGCGTCTAGTTTTTGTATGTCTTTCCAGCGAGGCAGTAACCACCCTTGGTTCTGGATTATCTTGTTAAGGATGTTTGTGTGGTGATCAACCTTGGAGAGACAAGTGGTGTTTCACTCTGGAAAAAAGGGCAGGCATTCTCACTGCCATTTTAAAGGATTCAGGTTCCCTAAGCTTGAGGTCCTTCTTCTGTACTACAATCCACTGAACCTCATCGACATAACCCTCACTGGATTTGGGGTTGAGGGAAACTGATTGGTGCCAATGTGCTGATGCTCATGCTGCTTGTCGTCAGTAATCAAGGCCTTTGTCTATGACAAGGAGCCTCACGTTTTCTACTAACACCCAAGAATTTTGACTGGCTACCTTCTTAGCTTGCAAGTGAAGTATTATCTCATAATTTCACAACTCTCAGGAAGCCAGTAGTTAAGAAGGAAGGAATTTAACATACACAGTGTTTTCCATTAGTCAGAGCATGTAGTAGACAGAATAATGACCCCCAAACACATCCTCATCTTACTCCCTGGAACCTGTGACTATGGTATGCAACACGGCAAGGGGAAATTATAGTTGCAAATGAAATTAAGGTTGTTAATTTGTTGATTTTAAGATAAGGAGATTATTCTAGATTTTTCTAAGTGGGCCTAATATAAATCACAAGGGTTCTTTGAATATGGAAGAAAGAGGCAGAAGAGTCAGGGGAGAGATTTGCAGATGCTACACTGCCTGCTTTAAAGATTGGCAAAGAGGCCAGGACCAATGAACAGAGATAGTATCCAGAAGCTGGAAAAGGCAAGGAAACAGATTCTCCCCAGAGCCTACACAAGGAATTACTCTGCAGACACCTTGATTTTAGTCCAGTGAGACACATTTTGTACTGTAAGATAATAAATTATGTTGGTTAAGCTACCAAGTTTGGATAATTTACAACCATCATAGAAAACAAATGCAGAGGGTAAGTATTAAACATTTTGAACAGGAAAGGTCTTGTTTGTTTCCTTTACTGCTTATCTGTTTTATGCTCTTCCCTTGGGCTTCACGTTAAATGGTCTGCCTTTTCTGAGGAAAATTCCTGTCCTCTCTTTCTGAAGTACTTCTCTTCTATATTCTCTGCCATTGACTGTATTTTCTCTTTACAGTACATTCCACAAGTACAATTAGAACAAGATTTTGTTGTAATTTTCTGTAGCTTCCACATCATGTGTATGTGTGGGAGGGGTTAAGATGGACAGATTTTGGGGGGATGATTGTTTGTTCCTGATTCTAAGACTATGTTCCTACTACCTTTTAAATGCAAAATGTCCTTTAAATTAAATGATGCTGTTAGAAGATAGTAGTCCTTTTTTTCTTTTTAAAGTGTCTTTCTTTGCTAATAAAATGAGAGCATCCTGTGTTGATCCCCATTTAAAAAAATTTAGATTCATTAACTAAAAAAAAAAAATGGGAACCACAGGTCTCGACTCTTGAATGTCACGTATTCAAAGCACTTCATTCTTCCTTTGTTGAAACACATATCACATTTTGTTTTTATTGCGTTTTTGTTCCTAAAGTACATTTGTCATGAAGGGAGAGAATGAGACTGTTTTGGATCACATTCCCAGAGCCTTACACAGTATCTGACACGGGTCAGATACGTGACATAGTTTTTTGAATGACATCGAATTGGAAAATAAAAAAATTCCAAGACATATTTTGTGTGCAATGGTGCAATAAGAATTAAAATCATACTCATTATGCAAATGCCCAAGTACTTATAAGGTAAATTTGCAGAAGTATATACTGGAGACCAAAATGGAATTATTGCTTTCATATATAGCATGCTTTTAAAAAAGCCTCTCTTCTCATGGATCAAAATTCTTCTAAGTTAGTAAACAAAATCTAGCTAAATAAATTACATTTCTCTCTTTACTTTAGCTTATCTAGTAAGCTAGTAAGCACAGAATATCACTTTGTGCTCATTTAGAGCACCATGGAGCACAGAACAAGCTTTCTGATATGCTCTATCTTCCTCTTTCCTATCCTACCCTCTTTGCTCCTACCCAATTCAACTCCCTGTTTGGCTTGTGTTCTTATAACGTTTATTTTAGTTGTGTTTCCTCTATGCAGGAAGCCACCACGTTAAAAAAAAAAAAAAAAGCCAGCACTGAAAAAAAAAAGTCAAGTGCAACCTGACTCAATCACTGATGCATTGAGGCTCAAATACATGAATTTTCATAACTGCTAGGCTTGTCTTTGCTCTGTACTTTCATTTCTCACTGTAAGAACAACAGCCAAGTGGTGGTTTGCTTAGTAACTATTTAAATAAATTAATCATAAATATTTAAAGCCAAACCCACGTTTGGATATTATACTGTCTATATAATGCTTTAAAAATGCAAGTAATTTTGATTTAAAGGCAATTTCAAGTACATAGTTATGAACATTCAGTAAATGACCATAAAAGGCAGACATTTATTTCTCAGCAGGTGTATGTGGAAATGTACAAGGAAAGGTTTCCCTATCAAATGATACCAGAAAAAGTAGAATAAGATCTGGTCAAAAATTTTTAAAGGGGCTTGGATTAATTTATATCTTTGTTTCTATTTACTCATAGAGAGCAAAAATATGAAGCATACAAACTCTTCTATAAGATCGTGGGTTAACACACATAGTATGAGGCTTTATGAGAGTTTTTCTTTTACTATCAAATGTCAGTTTCTTTGGGTAAGGACTGGAAGAAGAAATGGAGAGGGAAGGACCTCTTCAAAAGGGTGTGAAGGCAGCCACAGAGGTGAGATGTGGACTTCACAACAGCTCTGTTTTATCCTTCTAAATCCATTGAACTTATAGTCAGTAGTTGGCTGTGGGAATCTATTCAAATTCATTTTTGTGGGTGTTCAGTGGCTTGTCAATGTTGAAAATATTTTGAGTATCCACTCATGGTTCTACATAAGATTTTATTTGAAAAAGGGCTTCACTGTTAAATAAGCATTGCTGCACAGTGATTATAGTTAACTTGTTTTTGATACCAACAGGACTAGATGCAAGCCGTACCTCTGCTACTTGCTGGTAAGGTCATCTTATTTCCTCATCTGTGAAACAGGGCTAATAATCGTCTTATTTAGATTGTCCTAAGGATGAAACAGGTGTGGTAAACAAAGTGCTGACACATACTATGAACTAGTAATCGAATTTAAGCAATTTCAGGACAATGATTGACAATTATTAAGTTTTTGCTGGGTATGAAAATGAAGACTAGTTTCTTTTCTCCCTGACCTGTTAGAGACGAATAAATAAAAATAATGTAAAAAACTACCTATATATTTGTTATCTACCTATAAATTTCATTTTTTTCAGTATTACCCGAGGCAATTCATACTTGAAGTTCAGCACTGGGCTCCTGATGTCATAGAAGAAAAATATCCTGTCAATCATTGCCACCAGTCAGAGAAAATTCCAAGTGGGTATCAGGTTGACTGAGTCATATTGACATCTTTATATTCCATATGCTAGATTAAATATGTAGCAGTAGGAATCAAGTTATATTTCTATTTGAAATAAGTGGCTTATATCAGAGAGTAAAAGTTGCACTTTCAACAAAATTTAGCAAAGAGAACCATCCACAATTAATAGAACTTTGCCACCACATGCTACCCACAAAATGATACAATAGATTAATATTCTGGGAGAGATTGAACTTAATCTGGGTATTTCTTTTTTTTTTTATTCATTTATTCACATGTGCATATATTATTTGGGTCATTTCTGTTCCCCCACCCCCGCTTCCAGGCAGAACCTGTTCTGCCCTTATCTCTGATTTTGTTGAAGAGAAGACATAAGCATAATAAGACAAATTTTTTTTCTAGTTAAGGATAGCTATACAGAGAGATTCCTAACATTGCTTCCATATGCAAATGTTTACAACCCAAGTTGATTCATTTCTAAGTGATCTTTACACTGGTTCCTGATCCCCTTCTGTGTTGACCTCTGTCACTTTAAGGTTTCTGTATTAGTTCCTCTGGAGTGGGAACATCAAACACTTTCATGTTTTGAGTTTTCTACCTATCCCCATACCTCCCGTATGTGCTCTCCCCTTCTCATGTGACCCAAGTCCAACAACATTGCTGTATTTGCCCTAGATCTAAAGTCCGCATATGAGGGAAAACATACGATTTTTGGTCTTCTGAGCCTGGCTAACCTCGCTCAGAATGATGTTCTCCAGTTCCATCCATTTACTTGCAAATGATAAGATTTCATTCTTCTTCATGGCTGAGTAAAATTCCATTTGTATAAGTACCACATTTTCTTGATCCATTCATCAGTAGTGGGGCATCTTGGCTGTTTCCATAACTTGGCTATTGTGAATAGCCCTGCAATAAACATGGGTGTGCAGGTGCCTTTGGAATAACCTGTGTTGCATTCCTTTGGAATAACCTGTGTTGCATTCCTTTGGGTATATCCCCAGGAGTGGGATTGCTGGATCATATGGCAGATTTTATGTTTAGATTTTAAAGAAGCCTCTAAATTTTTGTTCAGAGTGGTTTCACTAGCTTGTATTCCCACCAGCAGTGTACCAGGGTTCCTTTTTCTCCACATCTTCACCAACACCTTTTGTTGGTGGTGTTTTTGATGATGGCTATTCTAACAGGGGTGAGGTAGAATCTTAGTGTGGTTTTGATTTGCATTTCCTTTAAGGCTAGAGATGGTGAGTGTTTTTTCTGGTCATTTGAATTTCTTCTTTTGAGAAAGTTCTGTTTACTTCATCTGCCCATTTCTTTATTGGTTCACTGATTTTGGGAGAGTTTAGTTTCTTAAGTTCCCTGAATATTCTGGTTATCAGTCCTTTGTCTGATGTATAGCTGGTAAATATTTTCTCCCACTGTGTGGGTGGTCTCTTCAGTTTAGAGACCATTACTTTTGTTGTGCAGAAGCTTTTTAATTTTATGAAGTCCCATTTGTCCATTCTTTCTCTTAGTTGCTGGGCTGCAGGGGTTCTATTGAGGAAGTCCATACTTACTACTTCCAGAGTGTTTCCTGCTCCTTCCTATACTAACTTCAGAGTTTGGGTCTGATATTAAGGTCCTTGATCCATTTTGAGTTGATACTAGAACAGGGTGATAAACATGGATCTAGTTTCAGTTTCTTGCAGATGAATAATCACTTTTCCCAGCAACATTTGGCACCTTTTTCAAAAATGAGGTGAGTATAGTTGGGTGGATTCATATCCAGGTCCTCTATTCTGTTCCATTGGTCTTAATATCTGTTTTTGTGCCAGTACCATGATGTTTTTATTGCTATTGCTTTGTAATATAGTTTGAAGTCAGGTATTGTGATACCTCCAGCATTGCTCTTTTTGCTGAATATTGCCTTGGCTATTCTCGGTCTCTTGTGTTTCCAAATGAACTTTAGGGTAGATTTTTCAATCTCTGAGAAAGTCATTGGGATTTTGATGGGAATTGCATTAAATATGTAGATTGCTTTTGGTAGTATAGCCATTTGTCCTATGTTGATTCCACCAATCCATGAGCACAGGGTATCTTTCCACCTTCTGTAGTCTTCCTCGATCTCTTTCTTCAGGGGTTTGTAGTTCTCCTTGTACAGGTCATTTACATCTTTTGTTAAGTTTACTCCTAGGTATTTGATTTTTTTGAGGCTATTGTGAATGGAATTGTTTCCACATATTCTTCTAAGTTTGTTCGTTGTTGATGTATAGAAAAGCTAACGATTTTTGTAAGTTGATTTTGTATCCTGCCACCTTGCTATAGCTGTTTATGGTGTCTAAGAGTCTTTGGGTCTTTAAGGTATAGGATCATGTCATCTGCAAATAGGGATATTTTGACAGTTTCTTTACCTATTTGTATTCCTTTTATTTCTTCTTCTTGCCTAATTGCCCTGGCTAGATATTCTAGTACTATGTTGAATAGAAGTAGGGATAGTGGGTACCCTTGTCTCATTCCTGATTTTAGGGGAAATGGTTTCAGTTTTTTACCATTAAGTATGTTGTTGGCTGTAGGTTTGTCATATATAGATTTTACAATGTTGAGGTACATTCCTTCTATTCCTAGTTTTCTTAGAGCTTTTATCATGAAATGATGTTGGATCTTATCAAAGGCTTTTTCTGCATCTATTGAGATGATCAAGTGGTTTTTGTCTTTGCTTCTGTTAATGTGCTGTGTTACATTTATAGATTTGCGTATGTTGAACCCCCCCTTGCATCCCTGGGATGAAGCTGACTTGGTCATGGTGGATGATCTTTCTGATGTGTTGTTGGATTTGGTTTGCCTTCATTTTGTTGAGGATTTTTGCACTGATGTTCATTAAGGAAATTGGCCTATAGTTTTCCTTTTTGGAGGTGTCTTTGTCTGGTTTTGGGATAAGTGTAATACTGGCTTCATAAAATGAGTTAGGCGGTGTTCCTTCCCTTTCTTTTTGTGGAACAGTTTAAGGAGGGTTGTATTAGTTCTTCTTTAAAGGTCTGATAGAATTCAGCAGAGAATCCATCATGTCCTGGACTTTTCTTTTTTGGGAGACTCTTTATTGCTGCTTCAATTTCCTTTTGTGTTATATATCTATTCAGGTGATTAATATCCTCTTGGTTCAGTTTTGGATGGTTGTAAGTACCTAGAAATCTGTCCATTTCTTCAGAATTTTCCAATTTATTAGAATATGGATTCTCAAAGTAGTCACTGATGATTTCCTGGATTTCCATGGTGGTTGCTATCTCACCTTTTGCATTTCAGATTTTACTGATTTGGGTTTTTTCTCTCGTCATTTTAGTCAGGTTTGCCAGGGTTCTGTCAATCTTATTGATGTTTTCAAAGAAACAGCTTTTTGTTTCATTGATTCTTTGTATTTTTTTTTGTTTCTATTTCAGCCCTTAATTTTATTATTTCTCTTCTCTGCTTGTTTTGGGATTTGCTTGTTCTTGTTTTTTCTAGGAGTTTGAGATGCAGCATTAGGTCATTGATTTGAGATCTTTCTGACCTTTTAATATGTGCACTCATGGATATAAACTTTCTTCTTAGGACTGCCTTTGCTGTGTCCCATAGGTTCTGGTAGGTCTTGTTTTCATTTTCATTAACTTCCAGGAACCTTCTAATTTCCTCTTTTGTTTCATCAATGACCCATTCATCATTGAGCAATGTGTTTTTCAGCTTCCAATTGTTTGCATGTCTTTTACTGTTGTTTTTGTTGTTGATTTCTAGTTTTAATGTACTATGATTAGATAGAATGCATGGGATTATTTCCATTTTCTTATATTTGCTGAGACTTGCTTTGTGCCCTAAGATATGATCAGTTTTGGAGAAGATTCCATGAGCTGCTGAAAAGAATGTATATTGTGCAGAAGTTGGATGAAATATTCTATAAACATCAGCTAGGTCCAAATGGACCTATGGTGTGGTTTATTTCTAGAATTTATTGATTTTTTGTTTGGGTGACCTATCCATTGGTGATAGGGAGATATTAAAGTCTCCTACTACCACTGTGATTGAGTCTATATATGTTTTCAGGTCCTTCAGAGTATGTTTGATGAAATTGGGTGCATTGACATTGGGTGCATATAGGTTGATAATTGTTTTTTCCTTTTGGTGTATTTCCCCTTTTATTAGTATGGAGTGTCCTTCTTTATCTCACTTGATCGATTTCAGTTTGAAGTCTATTTTGTCTGAGATAGGTATTGCTACTCCTGCCTGTTTTTGGGGGCCATTGGCTTGGTAAATCTTCTTCCAGCCTTTCACCCTAAGCCAGTGCTTGTTTCTGTCAATGAGATGGGTCTCCTGTAAACAACAGATTGTTGGATCTTCCTTTTTAATCTTTTTGCCAAATGGAGTCTTTTGATGGGGGAATTTAGTCCGTTAGCATTCAGTGTTAGTATTGACAGGTATGTGGTGATTCCTGTCATTTAGTTGTTTTTGTTGTTTAAGGATTTGAGTGTGTGCAGCTGAATCAATGTTACTCTCTGATTCCTTATCTTTTCTTCTCCTGTGGTTTGGTGCTGCCTGTACTCTCATTTTTTTGTTTGCTTTCATTTTCTGTATGCAGAATTCCTTGAAGAATCTTTTGTAGTGGTGGCTTGATTTTCATATGTTGTATTAGTTTCTGTTTATTGTGGAAGACTTTAATGGTCCATCTATTTTGAATGAGCTGGGTAGAGTAGCCTAGGGTTAAAGTTATTTTCATTCAGTGCCTGGAAGATCTAATCCCAAGCTCTTTTTGCTTTAAGGTTTCTGTTGAGAAATCTGCTGTGATTTTGATGGGTTTACCTTTGTATGTTACTTGTTTTCTCTATTCTTTCTTTATTTTCTGTGATTGTTGTTTTAATGATAATGTGTCATGGGGTAGTTCTATTTTTCGTCAAGTCTGTTTGGTGTCCTGGAGACTTCCTGTACCTGAATGGGCATAGTTTTCTCTAGATTTGGGAAATATTCTGCTATTATTTTGTTGAATATATTATGAATTCCTTTTGCTTGTACCTCTCCTTCTTCTTCAAAGCCCATAATTCTTAGGTTTGGTCTTTTAATGGAGTCAGTGAGTTCTTGCATATTTCTTTCACAGGACTTGAGTTGTCTGACTAACAGTTCTTCAGTTTTTCCTTTAATTACCATTTCATCTTCAAGTTCTGAGATTCTGTCTTCTGCTTGTTCTAGTATGCTGGAGTGGCCTTCCATTTTGTTTTGTATTTCTGTTTCATTCTTTTTCTGAAGTTTTCCATATCGTGGTCACTTCCTCTTCAATATTGTCAATTTTCATCCTTAATTCATTTATCTCTCTATTTGTGGTGTTTTCTGTTTCACTTTGGTATTTATTTAGGGCTCCTATGATTTCAGTTATTTGTTTTTGTGTTTTCTCATATTCTTTACTTTTGTTGTCTTAGAATTTCTTGAGTGCCTTCTGTACATTTTGGTTGACCATGTCTTTTAACATCTCTATGAAATGCTCATTGATTTATTTGCAGAGTTTCTTCTTTCAGAGTGTTTTTATGGGCTCCATGGTATAGTTTATCTTTGTTTTGTTGGAGTCTGGATCTGGGTATCTGTTTTCTTCATTTCTCTCTGAATCCTGTAATAATTTATTTTTGGGGGGAGAATGGTTTCCATCCATTTTTCATCTTCCCTTCATTCCTCGTGGTACTGTTTCTGTCCCTGGTCTATGTGTAATTTAGTATTAGCTAATTTACAATCACAAAACTAACAAAACCAAGAAAGAAGGAGAAAAAAGAAAGAGAAAAAAAAATGGAGAACCAAAGAAATCAACAGGGAGAGATGGTGGGCAATCGAACAGTGAACAACACAAACAAATACTTAAAGAAAAGAGAAAAAAAATAAAACAGAAAAAAAAAAATCCCCAGTTCAGGAAGAGTAGAATTTTAGTCTTAGTAGTTTTGGTGTTACTCCTTTAGCATCCAGTCCTGTTTGTCTGCATCTCCTAGGCAGGTTTGGAGCTGGCATCTGGTAGTGTTGGAGCCCTCCTGTGGTGGGCAGGGGCTGGTGTGCCAGCAGGCTGGTGGGCAGGTGGCAGCCTGGCAGGCCTGTGGGGTAGGGGCCCAGTGGCCCAGGCAGCCTGCCTGTTCTTTCAGTGTATCGTGACATGGAGACGCCTTCTGTGGGGTTCTGGGTGCCAAAGTTTCAGCTCTCCCTTGTGCTTCACTTCACCCAAATGTGTCTCCCACATCTCAGCAAAGTCCCTGATTCCCGGAGCTCACGCAGTCTGAGTCTGTGTCCCAGTCACCATTTTGGATCCTCCATCAATTCACTTTAATTCAGCTTATCAGCAGTTGTCATGGTATTTTCCGCCAGGCCTGAGCTGCAGATGTAAGTGTCCTTCTGGGCTTTGCTATCACATGAGGAACCTACGTTCATCACCACATGAAGTTTTTATCTGATGAGATTCTTCTGGTAGCCTTCACTGCCTAGAACCCACAGCTCCACAGCTGAGGGGGCAATGGTTTAGAACTCAGGAGCACTTCAGGAGCCTTGTGGTGGCCTTAAAATGTGATCAGCAGACCAATCTGAGTATTTCTGATATATTTATTTTTCCCCTGAGAATATCTCTTGGAGAAATGGCAGCACTAGATTTGAGGCATTAGAAATAGCATCAAAACCTAAAATGTTACAATCTCAAGTAATGAGTAATTCTTACATCACCCTGTTGATTTTATAATCTCACAAAGTAAGAGAAATAATGCTTTTATACAACAATCTTACTAATACAATTTCTGATTTTTATAAACTAAGAATTTTTTTGGTCAATGTTATCGCTTAACTATTGTCCCATTTCTTGAAATTATGAGCACATACTTCATTTCAGAGACAGCTGCCTCACACCGTAACAAATAGGAACTAGGTCAGAACTAGCACTTCTAATGGGTGATGACTGGGTTCTAGTGCAAGTTTATAAGTAAACACAATTAAAACGAAGTCAGTTTCTGCTACTTCACAGAGAATTACTGGAATGACATAGGGAGACATTTATTTGCCTGAGAGGGATCTTTCAACTTGTTTGAATCTAAAAGCCCTCCTAAGACAAGCATCATAGCCCACTAGAAAATTAGAGTATAATAATAGATATAAACATGGCCAGACACTGTTGGCTCATACCTGTAATCCTAGCTACTCAGGAGGCAGAGATCAGGAGGATGGCAGTTCAAAGCCAGCCCAGGCAAATACTTTGCAAGACCCTATTTCGAAAAAAACATATAACGAAAAAGGGCTGGTGGAGTGGCTCAAGTGGTAGAGTTCCAGCTTAGCAAGTGTGAGCTCAAACCTCAGGGCCATCAATAAATTTTATATATATACATATACACGCATGTATATATATACACATACACACACACACATATATACATATGGAAATGCAAATGTAAATGACTCAAACATAGGTAAATATGTTTAGCTCACCTCATAATAACAGAAATACAAACTTGTCTTATACTCTGATTTTTAATCTATTATTTTGGAACAGATAAAAATTTGGTAATACAATGGTTTGGTGAGATATAGAAAATAAACCTTTCATACGTAGTTGCTAGGAGTGTAATTTGGCCATATTTATTAAAATTCCACAGGTTCAAACTCCGGGATTTGAACTCAAGGAATGTATCCTGTAGACATGTCTGCATTCATGCAACATGAATTTTTTTTTGCTGTTTTACTCTAAGAGCAGAATGCTGGAAATAACCCAGATACTTATTAATGAGCAATATATATCTTTAAAGAAACAGATTATGCAATCATAAAAAGAAGGAAATATGTTATAGATTGACATAGAATGGTCTTTAAGATTTATTTGTAAGTAAAACTATCAAGGTGTAGAAAAGGTATACTATGCTACCGTATTGTTAATCTTTTTTTTTTTTTGGTGGGATTGGGGTTTGAACTCAGAGCTTCATGCTTGCAAAACAGGCACTCTACTGCTTGAGACACTCTGCTAGCCTATTATTTTATTGACTTAAAAGATAAACATTTGGAAAGAAATTTAGTGGCCAGAGAATAGATGTAGAAAGAAGACTTTTTACTATATAGTGTTGTCTACCTCTTGAATTTTGAACTTTGTGAATGTATTATTTATAGAAAAATGAAATGTGCAATTAAAATTTATAAAAGCAGTGAGCGGCACAGCAAACCCCCTTCTCTTCCATGGGCTGCTGTGGTGGATGAGCTGATGATTCCCTGAGAACCCCATTGTGCAACCTCAAGTTGCACTTACCCAGAGGTCAAAAATATATTACAAGCTCTTACATTTCTCTCTTACTTCAACCAAGATATTTTATTGTCATTTTTCAATATTTCTCTTGTGACAGCCTAAATTAAATGTGGCAGTGGCAACAATCACGTGATTCTTTAAATGGGCATCCACACATGTGAGATCATTTTATCTCAACTCTCTGTCTTAGCAGAACTGTATCTAAATTAATCAGCTTACAAACACTTAGCAGTCCAGGACCTGCTTTAGAATGCACTCTCAGTGTTCATGCCACTAAAGTTGAAAGAAGTATACAGTAACTCAATTTCAAATAACTCTATGGGAAACAGAACTGTTGAGCAGGTCCCTTAGTGTCAGCTCTAAGATGACGTATGCTCCAGGTGTTTGAGACCATACTATTTTACATACTTCTTTTGTTTAAGTGAATACTTGATAACAGTTCCCATAACCCATGTAAATAAATAGTTCAGTTAATTCCCAATTTGAGGGTAGTATCAGGGCTGGACTACTCTAAGCTATTTTTGGGGGTGGGGCATTGTTGATGAAATTTTGAGGTTATGATTGATTAAAATAAAAACAAAAGAACTGACTGGTGTGAAATTACCAGCATTCAATGGTTCACACCTTATGAAGACATCAGAGTGTGAATATTGTTTCATTTTTCATATTGTGCTTGGTATTTAAATTTTTTCTTGGCTGTTTAAACCTTTACTTGCCAGCAAATAATTATCACCCTATCTCAAAACAAAGTGCCCTAGGAAATATGCAGAATATGGCACACTAGCAGCTCACACATGTCCATGCATGTACACACACACACAACGTGTGTGTTAATAAGATCACTCAGAATTCCTATTTACTGATATTTTAAATTAACTCCTTAAAGACTCCTTGTAAATAGGGGTGATTCCTTTATTTAAAAAAAGATGTGCTCACTATTGTATGTATTGTTATGCTTTCTCCTAAGCAGTCATAAGCAATTATTCACCAATATGTCAAATATCAAAAACAAGAGCAAAGTCCAATAAATATAAATGAACATGTCAAAATATAAAAACAACCTTGCTGACTACCTTTAAAGGTGTATTATAAACGCAATTTGTCATTGTAGCAGTTTGCATAACTCTAATAACCCTTACTGTTTTTTCTATTAGTACTGTATATACACAGGAAAAAAGGATGCAGGCAAGGAACAAGTAACAAAAAGAAGACAATTATCCTTACACTTTGCTGGGTAAGAAAAGACCTCTTTGTTTTTCTTTCTTTTCAGACCAGGGGCAAGATTTCCAACAAGACCATTTCAACGCAACTGAATTATTTCACTGAACACCCCCTCCACCAGTCTAGACCATATGCTGTTGGAATTGAGGGAAGTACTTACACTTTTTGCCCCAAAGCAAATTGAGTGTTTTCTCAACCTTCTTCAATTTAAGCTGGGCTCTCCCAGGAGCCCATGTTCCCTACAGTTGCTGTCACATGGAGGTTTTTTCCCTTCTTTTCCCTTATGGCATGCAGCATTACAGAGCATCATGTCATGTAGATATTCTTTTCTGTATAATCTTATGATCTTCCAGATTTCTGATTATTTTCTTACATTTACATTTACTTGACACCTGGATCATGGTTCCTCTTTGCTCATTGTGTCAACATCATCCTCAGCAAGTTCACATAAATCATATAATATCCTTTCCTCTCATTTTCTAAACACCTTAATTCCTCTGGTTTAGCAACCCAAGTTCATGAAACTGAGATTTCTCTGAAATCTCAAACTCCAAGCCTCAGAATATTACTTCTTTTATTTAAAAATTTTTGTTTTGCAGTACTGGGATTTTGGACTTAGTGCCTTGTGCTTGCTAGGCAGGCACTACTACTTGAGCCACATCCCAGCCCTTTTTGTTTTAGTTATTTTTTTTGAGAAGGTCTTGCACTTTTTCCCTAGGGACTGACCTCAGGCTGTGACCCTTCTACCTATGCCTCCCACATAGTTGGAATTATAGGTATGGGCCACCATGTCTGGCCCCCAGAATATCACTTCTTGACCAAGTCCCCTAGCCTTTCAGCTTCTTCACGCTTATGTCTTCAAACACCCTTCTTTGAAGCTTCAATCCCTGTACCACCAAGTACTTTCTCAACCTGATAGCTTTCTTCTGTCCTTTCTTACCTAGCCCAAACCCCTAGTCCATCATTGTAACCACTCTTCTCTCATTAATCACACCAGTCTGCCCTCTCATGCTTCTCATCATCACCTCAAATCTGAGTCAGTCAAAACTTTTGGGTTCTCAGAGACACATTGGAAAAAAAATCATCTAACTTTGCACTTTACTGTCACTGTAGACTCATGGTTCATCTCCTTAGACGTGAATCCCTCTCTATTTCTATTCATTCCCTGTCTAATTTGTTTCTGTATTCTGTTCAATGTATGGTTTCAAGTTTCAAATTCCTCAACTGCTTTCAACACAATTTTAAAAAATGAGCTAAGAATTCTCTCAACATACCCTTCACCCATGAAAAACTCTTCCTTTCCTGGTGGAACAAGTTCCCACATGTTTGTACTGTGTCGTTCTAGAGTCTCCAGACCTCTCCACCAACTGGGGAGGGTCTCACACCATTAATTTTCTTTTCATTTGCTCCCATTCTCTCTGTCTTAGCTTTTTACAATATAATTCTGCTTGGTTCTCATATTCTCAAACATTCATAAAACAATTTAAAAATCAACCCAACACTACACGCTCCTTGGATTATTATCCCATCTCTCATTTTTCTTACAAGGAAAACTTACTGGACACTGTGTCCACTTCCCCTTCAGTTTCCCTTCTGCTTCTGAAAGCAAGATTTGTTCAGAAAAGCTGTGTCCTACCAGCAGAGTTGCCCTCGATTTTACAAATAAAATCAGCCTTCAGTTTTAGGTGGTGGTTTATCCTTTTAACTGGAGTATTGAGATTATATCATGCTCAACCACATAACCAGTGCAAAAACAAACTGTGCCAATATATGAAATTTCAAGGTAAAAGTCATGCTTGCCAATTTTCGGTTTACATCCTGAACACATAATTAGCATAGTCAGTATAACTTTTTGGGACAAAAGTGTTTCATCCACAGGCTCAATGAACTAAAGTGTATGAAAACCCATTCTCAAGAAAGAAGGCTTCTTGGTTGATTTGCAGTAATAATCATGAAAAAATTTTCTTTTTAAAGTCTCTTGACAATTTATTCTTCACTATGTTACTTCTAGAAACTCTGTTAACTACCTATTTTCCTAAAGCCAACATCTCATGAGGAATAACCTCTTGCAGTTTTCTTTTCATTAATCTGATTTAATCTTGTAATTCCTTAATCTGAGCCTTCCTTTTCCTAATTATTCATATTCTTCAGTCACTGGTAACAACTCAATGTCCGTCTTTGAGAAACAAAACTTACAGAAAGTAGCATTTACCTTTCTATGTTCAATGAACTCTGATATTTTTACTCTATTGTTTTCTAACCTATCCTACACTATCCTACCCTATCCTATCCCATCCCATCCCATCCCATTCCATCCCATCCCATCCATTCCATCACATTCCATTCCATGATTTCAATAAACATAATGCTGGTCACAGCCCAATAAATTGATTCCATAACCTAGTAATAGGCCATACCAGAACTGAATATTATATTTTCTCTATTATGTACACTGGAGAGCTAGAACAGAAATAAATGTTAGACTACATTGCTTTCCACATTAGTCCTTTTAGGAGGCCGCCCCCATTGTCTACTGGATAGTGTTCCAGATCTTGACCACACATGTATGGTTCCTGTCAATCAGCCAGTTTTTCCAGCTATGTTTCTGCCCATTCACTTTTTTTACCCTTACAGTCCAGTAACACATAGATCCTCCCGATTTTAAACTGGTGTTTTCTCTTTTAATTTCCTTGTATCCTCATTCCTCTGGCTGCTTCATCTTAAAACTAATCATTGTATCAGGGTAAATAAAATGTCTACCATAAGCAGAGTATACAGTTCTTCCTCAATATCTATAATAGATTGGTTCTAGGACTCGCTTCAGATGCTAAAGTCTGTAGATGTTTAACTCCCTTATATAAAATAATATGATATTTGCATGTAACCTATATACATCCTCCCACAGACTTTAAATCAACTCTAGATTACTTATTTTTTTTTCTAGATTACTTATAATACTTAATAAAATGTAACTAATTGTACTGTACTGTTTATGGAATAAAAAATAAAAGTTTGCATATGTTCAGTTCATGAATAATTTTTCTGAAAATTTTGATCTGTGGTTAGTTGACTCTGTGATGTGAAACCCGCAGATATGGAGGGCCAGCTACAAGTATATGGCAAATGTAACTGAAGGAAAGATAAAAAGCCATTAATTTGGGGGTTGAAATCTTGTATTTCCCTGTAGCTCCTGTAATAACCAGTATAGTGCTGATAAAGTAGTAACTACTCAGTGAATATTTTTTATGTTCTTCACTGATTCTCAGTCCATTTTATACTTCAAGAATTCATCTATTGCCTTGATTGAACCAATTCCATGTCCTCTTCTTAGTTTCTAAGAACCTTAAGAATCTGGTTCCATCTACCCATCCTCATTTGATACAAACACTTTCCTCTGGCTCGCCCAACTTTCCTTCTTCTCTCAAGATCTCCATCCAGCTAGATTTGTTTTCTTCACTTACATCTCAAGCTCATTCTCTATCCTCTTTCTCTACCCCACTATTTCATTTAGGTATTTATCTTTTGAGGTCCAATTCAAAATCCTTTCATCTTTTCTATGAGTACTTGATGTATTTTTATCTATTTTTCTTTAATAGACACTATTATAGTTCCCAATTTACTGGGTTGTTGTGAGGATTAGAGGGATTCTTATTGATAAAAGTGCCTGCCACATGGTTCATGCTCATGAAAGTGTCTAACAGACTCCATTAAACTGTCCCATCCAGAACCTTTGCTCTATACAGTCATCCTACTGCACTGGACACTTGGTAGATTTCTAATGCCTTATAGTTATCAGAACTCCGTCTAGAGCTTGAGTCTAAATTCCTTAAGAAGCAAATCCCTGTCACATAATACCCTCATCTGCCCATGTCACCCCATAAGTTGATAAAAAGCAGTTACTTGCAGTAAGAAACGAATCACTTATTAATTTGTGGCTTATTCCTTGGCATAATTTATTCCACAAAATCAATGATCAGTCATTCATAGATCACCACCCTTATAAACCACAACAAAAACACGTGCTCCAGGAGTTATTTATATCTAGAAATTAAAAAATACTTTGATAGTGACATTCAAGTATGATGACTACAATGTTCGAGATATTCATGTCAACTCTCACAAACCAGGCAACAGCACTGAGACACTGTGATGGAAATCTACCTGTTCCCCCCCACCGACTTTTTTTTTTTAAATTTCTGCCTGCCTGCCTAAATCCTATTCTCTGATAGGAACAGAATCATCTCTCAGGTGGAAAACAAAATCTTCTCTATTTTAGTGAATATCAAATGAGGCAACAGAAGAGTTAAATAACTTGAAATTGAAACAGAAGTTTTCCTTTAACTTTCTCCTAGATAAGCTGAGTCAAAAGAGTAACCACAAGCTCTCTTTGTGTTCTATTACTGACTCTCATTCACTCAGGACCTGCAGAGTCTATGTGAGCATGGAGTTGTAATACGTATGAAGGCTGGATTACCATGGAGGTAGAAGAGGTAGAAGAGGTAGGAGAGAGAGAGAGAGAGAGAGAGAGAGAGAGAGAGAGAGAGAGAGAGAGAGAGAGAGAGAGAGCATTGCTGTTTTTCATTTTGGTAGTCCTGCAAAAGGTCTGGAAAGTTGGATAGTAAAAGAAATGTTGGTAACATTTTCCAATAATTGAGTAAGAACCATCATTTTTAGTGCATGTGAACACCAAAACAAAATCATCAAATTGATTATAATTTCGGGTTGTATAAGACTTCAGTGGCTGAGTTGGCTGGGTTTTGATTCACAAAAATCACAGAATTAACTATATTTTAAAATTACATTAACATTTACTGCCATTTAAATTAAACAAATAAGAGCCACCTGCAAACTATGGAAATGATCCTGCTCATGAAAAAAAGATCGTGTTCAGCTTCCTGTGGGCTAATCATCTTTTTTTCAGGTTTTCAGACATGGGATGAGTTTAATATTTCTGACACATATACTAGCCCCTAGCGAAAGGTTACTATTAATCAATTTCTTAGTGTTAATAGGGAAGGAGTCATTAAGTAAGTTAATTTGATTTTAAATGAATATAAGATTATTTTAAGTGCAAATTTTCAGAGTAAATATTTAGGACAATGTTTCAATTTTTCTGTATGTTTTTTAATTAAAAAATTAGTATACATTAAATTGACACAGGATTTATCTAGTGGTAAAGTACAATTGTTCAGGAATGATACACCTTGGCACTTCAATACATGTACGCAATGTACAATGATCAGATCAAGATAACTGACATATATATCACATGGAGGCTTTTAAATAGCTTTACAATGTTCCTATACTACTTCTATCAGTTCTCTTTAAAAAGTTATACATGGATTAACAACTACTGTAGGTTATTTAAAAAGAGGAAAGGGATGGACATTTTCTATGTTAGTGGTTCTTCATCTGTCTCTGAGAACATAAAAATACCAATTCCCCAGGCAAGGTCGTTGTCTGGGCCGTAGACAATTGTATCAGACTCCCTGAGAGTAGGTTTGGGTATCCATACATGTATTTAATAGCTCCTGGGTAATTATATTAAGAAACTATGAGTTTCATGATCTTTTTATATGGAATGTGATTTTTTCTCATTTGTAAAGTGACACAATTACGGCATAGACTGATTTATTGAAAATTTCCCAACCTGCCCCCTCCCACACTGCTATTATTGAGTAATGGGAAAACTCAATGAGAGTTGTCAGCGTTTACCTAGAGACTATCACTTGGCCCTTAGTTCTACTCTTCCTATCCTTTTGGTTCTCTCCAAATCCCACCCACAAGTTCTCCCATGTTATGTACACTGAATACAAATAAGAATTACTGCTCCTTCCCATGCTGTGCCAGAGGCTGCATTTGTGTAGGAGAGGGAGGGAGTAGGGCCAGTGTACAGCTAAGCCAGAGTCAGGAGACCTGGATGGAAACCCTCTGCAGTAACAAAGACCATCCAGTTGAGGAATTGCCTCAAGTGTCCCGCATATTTCCCATCACTTTTTAATAATACTCCATCCCCAAAATATCTTGTTCCTTTAACAAATAATCAACTCTCCTCTGAGTACCTTAAATCTTTTAATCTTTTTCACTCCCTGAGGATGAGATGATGATCACAGGAAGTAATTAAATTACACTGGAAATGCAGGCTTTCTTTCTAAATGTTCACTTAAAAGGTCACATTTTAGGGGAAAAAAGGTCTTTTAAAATCCAAACACTAACACACTGAACTAAAAAAAAAAATACATAACCCAAAAATTCACGTAATGCCTGGGCACTCAGGCAGCAGGGCCCTCTTCCTTGTTTTTAAACTCTGGTTCTTTGAGGGCAGGAAGTAGGTTTTACTTGAATTTGTATTTCCAGCATCTAGACTATGTCAGGCCAAAACAGTTGGTAAATGCTAGAGATATTAGACCACTTTTTTTCTTATATTCATAAATTTTAATTTTCTACAGATCTGTTTTACATAGCCAGTGTTTGATTGTAAGAAATTATCTAATTTTATCATTTTATTTTTGAGGTTCTGGAAGACATTTTATGTTTTCTTACCATGTGAATTTGCTAACATTTTTCTCTAATACTTTTTATCATTAAATACGCATTAGTTATGATGTCCCTGGATGGAGCAAAGGTGACAACAATCAAATGAGAAATGAAATGTCTAATCCTGAACATACAGAGTTCAACAGTGAGTTTATTCTTGGCAACTAAGAAGCAATGAACTATTTCTAGCATAATAATTTGTACATTTAAGTGAAGGCTTATATTTTTGTCAGTAACAGATAAGTGTTTAGAATAGTGTTTGATTTGGAACATTCCTTCCCAAAAGGGGAATTAGAAAACAATGTATTATTTTGGTTCTTGTTTGATTAAATTTTAAATATCATTAAAAGTATACTATACATTTTTAATGTTAGTCAAAGACAAGAAAGACTATGCATTAAAATGTTAATAAACAAGGACTTGGGCACAACCCTTTGGAATGCTAAAATCTTAAGTTAATTACATAGGGGAAAGATTTATTTGAGAAGTGCTATAGCAACTTGCATGTGAATTTAGATTTCATCGTTTTTCAATAAATTCTTGACATCCTATGTGAAAGCACCTTAGATACTAGTTATTATCATTTCTATTGAACTGTGTCCTAAGGGGTTAAAAAAGTTGCTCAAAGTCACATTGAAATTAAGCATCAGAAACATCATCACACAAGTAATTTGACTCCAAATCCAGCATTCTGTTTATCGCACCTCTGGACCCATGTGGCCGCCTAGGACTATGGATGTAGATATGTGGACTTGCTTCCTGCTAATTTGCCCAACAAGTGATAGCAGTCACATGAGAACCAACTACTGGTTTAGCATAAATCCTTGCTGGTCCCTGGACCAGCAGCACAGACAGCATTTGGGAACTTATTTCAAATGAGGCAGCAGGTGAAATCAGCATTTTTAACAATATTCCTGTACAATTGTTATGCACTTTAAAGTATGAAAAACAGTAGTGTAAATAATTCCAGATGTGAAATCAGGGCACCTTAAGTTAAGCTCAGCTCTGTCACAAGCTAATTGTGGCATTTAAGTTATGGAAATTTTTTAGAAAATCAATTTCTTCACCTATAAAATGAGGATGAGAAAATTGATCTTCAAGGGCTAATACAATAATTATGTGAATAAAAGTACCTGGAACCCAGCAAGAGTTTAAGCCATGCTTACTGAATTCATATACAAATCCATAGATGTGTAATAAGACAGCTCAGGCACTCAGAGAATTGAGTGAACTCAATTCCGTGAATATGCTGCACAAAGAAATACCTGTGTTAGAATCCATTTAAATGAAACTTTCTGGGATATCCACAATGTTATGCCCTAGAGATCTGCCTCAGAATTATTCTCAGCAGAGCAATTATAGGTAAGGCTGCCCTGTAATGAGATATCTTTCTACTTCATTAAATAAACCCCCTTGAATGGGCTCCAAAATGGACCTGCCTCATACCAAATTCCATTACACTGGAAGTAATTTTATAAGAAGGCCCTGGTGTGGGTTCATTTGCCCTGGATACCTAACGTTTACCATAAAGGGAATGTGTTCTAGAACAATTCTTCCCAAAAGCTGGTTCTCAGACCAGTGCTTTACTGATCCAAGGGAAAATAAAACATAAAGACAACTTAGTAAGCTTTCTATAGAATTAAAATATAATCTATTTAAAAAATATCCTTCATTATGAAAGTATGACCTTTCCATTTTCTTTCTATGTTTCCTTCTCCTTTTTTGGTGCTAAACTTCTCCATATCTTACAAAATAATGGTGGTAATGGATGGTAATTTTTGTAATGTTTTTATGCAATACAAATACAATGTTAACCTTTTCTCCCAACCCATTTTTTTTTAATTATATGGATCCTTGAAATTAAAAAATTCTGAACCATTAGTATTGAAACAATTTCTTGAAGGGATTCTTTCCTATGAAAACAGTATTGGGCATAAAAGCATATTATTAGAGGGTAAATGTGTTAATCAGTTTTCTTTCACTATAATAAAAGTACCTGGCATAACTAATTAATAAAGAGGAAAAGGTTGTTTTTGGCTTACAGTTTTGGAGGTTCTGTCTATGATAGATTAGGACCATTGTTTTGAGCCTGTGGTGAAGTAGCACAACATGGTGGGAACACATGGTAGAGCAAAACTGTTCCAGTCATGAGCCAGGAGGCAAAACAGAAGAAGGGATCAAAGCCTCATAATTCCTTCAGGGATACACCTGATACCTCCAATTGGGCCTCAGGCCTCAAATGTTCCCTACCTCCTAGCAGCATCATGGTGGGGACCAAGCCTTCAATACAGGGGCCTTTAGGGATACTCAACATACAAACTGTAGCAGTGAATTTGTTCAGTGTAGGCCCAGGACAGAGCACAGTGCTCTTCTAACTGCAGTGTGCACAGGTCCATCTGAGATCTGCCAAAATGTAGATTCTGATTCTGCAGATCTGGCAGGATCTGGAATCCTGTACTTCCAACCAACTCACATGTAAAGTAGCAAAGGTATTAGTGGTTAAGCTGGTAGTTCTGAAACCAGACTGCCTATATTCAGATGCAGGCTCCACCATTTCTAGCTATGGGCCATTGAGGAAGGAATTGAACCTGTTTACCTTTCAGTTTTCTCATTAGTAACAAAGTAATAATAATTAATAATATTATTAATGATAATAATTAATAACAATAATTGTTAATATTTATTATTAATAATGATCAATAATAATAATTCTATCTCACAAGCTTGTGGTGAGAAGAAATGTAAATCTTAATGAATGTAAATGTTCCAAGAACATAAAACACAGTACCTGACACAAAGAAAGAGCTCCATAATCGTGAGTAACTTAATTTTACAGATCAATGGCTGGAGAACCAAGATATTAAAAAAGAGTTGCTTCCCATGTGATGCAATCATAAGAATTGGAAGTTTCAGTTAGTGAGGGATAAACATTGTTCTGTTTTCTTGGACTGATTCCAGTGGGATTATTTGAAGCTGTCATTCTTGAAGGGTGCATAAGACCTGTTCTGATTAAAACAGTGGAAGTCTTTTAGTTGCTAAAATTTTGTGATTAATGTTGAAATGGTGGTATTTGCTAGGGTACATAAAACTGAACTTTTGATAATTTGAGTATTTTACCTATATAAGATAAGAAACATCTGATTACTATCCTTCGACCTTTTCAATTTTGTAGATCTTTATTTATTATTATTATTTCCATGAAAACAACGCTAAGATTTTTATCAATTGTTCCCACTTTCTATTGACACCTAAGCAATTTACTGAATAGTAATATACTATCTAATAGACAAATATAACTATACATGAGGCTAATCTTATATTTTTCCTAATAAAAGGCCTCCTCTTTTTATAGTGAGTTAATTTGCATAGTCAGCTTTAAAATTTACAGGGAAATAGCATCTAGGCATAAAAATGATGCGAATTTGTGTTATCATAAGTTTATACTTTATGTCGTAATGGCTTGATTTCTTATAGGAATACAAACACAACAGCAAATGACTCATTTGAATAAAACTTGAGGACGGGTGATCACTAGGTCATACAGCTAAGGCCTAATCTTAACTATGTAACTGATTCAACTTTATATAGTAAAATTAAAGCATATGAAAATAACTTATTTCATCGAGAACATTTAAATACATTCCTGCTATTTTCTGAAATATTAAATGATTAAAGTTGACTGCTTTTTTGGAAGTTAAATTGTATCTTAACCATTACAAAATATTATTAGAAATTTACCTATCTAGGATAGTGCCTTGGAAGTACTGGAGTTTGAACTCAGGGCTTTGTGCTTGCTAAGCAGGTGCTCTAACCACTTGAGCCACACTCCCGCCCTTTTTGCTCTGGTTATTTTGGAGATATTCTGGTGTTTTGCCTAAGCCAGCCTAGAAGGTTATCCTCCTATTTTAAACTTCCCACCATTGGGGGAATGACAGTTGTGCACCACCGTGCCCAGCTTTTTTCTGTTGAGACGGAGTCTTGTGAACTTTGTGCCTCAAACCTTGATCCTCCAGATCTCAGCCTCCCAGGTAGCTAGGATTACAAACGTGACCACTGGAGCCTAGCCAGGTTAGTGACTTTTGAAAACATAAGGAGTGAATATTTTGCCAAGAAAACTAATATATAAACAGAATATTCTGAATAGGTTGATTAGATGCACTGGAAATTGTCATGACAATTAACCACTATTTGCAAATCACCAGGGCCTTTGTCTAATTCATACTTTTCTGGTTTGTTTTTCTGGTCCTATGTTTAACTGAAAGTGATCCTCTATAGCTGATTGTGTATCACTCTTTTGGCATGCATTTAGAAGCCTTACAATACCTCCCAAATAATAAGTACTCCTTGGGAGAGATGCTAGTTATCCCTCAATATCTATTTTCTCCTGCTTCCTAAGTAATAAAATCTCTGAATGCTAGGGCTGCCAAGAATACCACACTTCTCAGCTTTCTTTGCAGGTATGTGTGGCTACATGACTAAATTCTGTCAATGGGAAAATCTGGAAAAAGTCGGTACAACTTCAGTGAAATGTGCTTAGACTTTTTGGTTCTCTCCTTCCTCTTTTTTCCTTTTGGCTGACTGTAATGTCTATGTGATGACACAGACATTTTGGATCATGAGGTCAAAGCCACTTCTTAAAGAGAAAAATACAATCTGGCGTCCTGATGACCATACTGTACCTATCTTTCTCTTCCCGTACTTACGTGAGCGACAAATAAATTTTTACCATCTCTTTCACATACTGCTATTTCAGATTTTCTGTCACTTGCAGTCAAATCTAACTGTAATTTATATGCACTCAAATATTTGCTGATGCATCTGTCTTTCCTTTTGGGTGTGATCATTATCGTTATGCCTTTCTCTCTGTCATCTGTCTACCCTATTCAAAGCCAGGCTAAGATATAAGGAAAATGGAGAACTACATTAAATAATACCTGAGAACACTGAGAAGGTATTAAATTTAAAAGTTAAGTTCAGGGGAAGAAGAGTTAAAGAAGCTACAAATCTTTTCCATTCCCAGTAGTTTTGCATTATTAAGAGACATTCTAGGTAAGACTCAAAGTTAACTCCCAAGATAATTAGACAAAAGCTAGACCAGATGTCTAAGCTAAGTTTTGGTCTCAAAATAATTACCTTTGTTAATTACCAGTAATTAGTGTCAGCATCCTAAAGTTTCCTAAAAACCCAGGGAGAGAGAAGAGGGAAGGGAGGGGGGTGTAGGGAGGGAGCGATGGAGGGGAAGAGAGAGGGACTGAAAGAGAAAGAGATAGATGAGAGAGAGAGAGAAAGAGAGAAAGAGAGAAGAGAATGAAAGAATACATGCATTTTCCAATACAGTTACATCATTAAGTCATCGTCATCAAATCCTGATTAAGATTTTTGCCTTTTTTTTTTTTTTGCTTTAACGGAGTCTTACTTTGAAGTTTTTATAGCATTTAAAAATAATTCTGTCTTTTTTCATTGCCAAAATGATCACTTTCTTTATCTATATAACTTTAACCCTTCCCCCAATAGAAAAAAAGTCCAGCTGAAAATGGCCCTGGCAGAAACACACAGGGATCTTGGTGCAGTCTTAGCATGCACTCCTTGGCCAGAGGACTGGCTACTAGACTCCAGTTCAATGGAGAGCTGAGGGTTTTGTCAGAGGCTGGTGATTAGCCTAGATTTTTCCAGCATTTATTACATTTAGAAGCCTACCTGGCACTTCATACTTATCTTGTGTGGATGGTCCTTTATGAGAACAGAAATTCTTATAGATACATCTGCTTGTATGCCACCTAATAGTTTCATGTGTACTGGGCCTCCTGTTTTTGTGCTTAGTTTCTTTTAAAATATTTAAAGGTAACATTGTTTGGTATTTCCTATGAATAATTCATTTGTAGATTTAGTCATTTTAACTGCAAGTAACAGTGGAAAGAATTCTTTACTCTTTCTCTCCTTCTCTCCACCACAACATCTCACATTTGACTCCTGGCCTCCCTCAGGCCTGTGAGGATCAAGTATTCCTCTCTGTATGTGTATGTAAGTGTTTACAGACTTAGAGAGAAGGAGCCATGCTTTACTCTTTTTATATCTCCAGGCCCAGAAGACATACATATAATGTATTGAAATTTTTTTTTGTAATTAATGAAATATACAGACACGAATATTGCCAGGCAGTGGGACTTCCATAGGCTCAATGAGTCATGAGATGGAGCAGCTTTTCTCATGACTTAGTTTGTGTTTTAATGGTGAGTCTCAGGCTTATTTTAGTACACAGGCTATTTCTTAATGCTGAGATGTTGACAAACCTGCCTGCTTGCAGACAGGAAAACAATTATGCATAAAATTCATTAGAAAAGGAAGGAGAGTAAAGTTTGATGATAAAGTAAGATGTTGTTATTTTGTTTTAATAAGTATCATGTATAAAGTATCAGCCCATGCTAAAAAGGAAAGGCTGTTATGTTTACTCATGAAGACTACATACCAAAAAAGAAGACAATTCATATACTCATTAACTGCCTATTTCTAGAGACTCTATATTCTGCTGACCACCATCGTACTAAAACTTTATGGCTTTTATAGGTGTACATCTAAATTACAAAAACAGTTGCATTTTTGGATATGGTATTATTCACTGCAGGGTTCATTAACCGAGAAAAGGCATGAGGCACGCTTTTAGGTTATTTCTGTATGTCAAGTGCACATAGGCATATTAATTTGCTTTATGTAAATAAATATATTTGCTTTATGTAAATTTGGAACTGCAAAATCCTGATATTAAATATTTTCACCCCATGATCACTGCTCATTATGGTATGATCAGAACCACTCAGTGTAACTGCAACTTTCCTTTTCACAGTTTGTTGTCACCAATCTATATTTTCTTTAATCCCATACCTCAAGTGCTGTTCTGAACTGTCCTGCTGCCACGGCATATTTCTTTTGTCTATAGCATGAGCTGGCATCCTTTAAGGCCACCTGAAGCCATTTGTCAACCTGAGGCAGAAAGTTGAAATTAGGTGTACCCACAGGGTCTACTATTTCAGCAGCTCGGCGTGTTGGCTGAATCCCAGTGGACATGAAGGACTGTACAAACTCATAGCTCACGTTCTCCTCATCAATGTAGACCAACTTCATTTCTACATCCATGATGTTTTTTAAGGGGATGTGAGGCAGAGGCATGCTGATTAACTGATTGTCAAGTTCCATCATCTTTGCCTCTTTCTTTCCAGCTGGCTTTTCTTCACCTTCTGCCTTCCGTTTAAAGGCCACTTTCTCTAAATCATTGCTTTGTTTTTCTTTGAGGCTCTTTGCCATTTTTAGTCTTTCTGCTGTGATTTCTACTTGTTTATCTCCACAGTTTTTCTTAATCTCTGGTGGCACTTCCAGGCTGTTAGGTGAATTTGCTAAGGTGGACATTTTCTTACTTGTGTTTATCTTTGGAAAAAGATGATCATGATAGACTCTCTTCAGTGTAGTCTCGAAATTCTTACTGTTTCCTGAATCCATGGATCCCACAAAATTTCCTGTAAGGGTGAGAAGAGGGAAAATAATTAAAATAATATTTTGAAATTCTATGGCTTAGTTTATGGTGAATTTCATTTGAAACACTATTTTATTCATTGTATTTATTGCCTTGAAGTAAAACTGAATTTATACCACATCATCTACTTACTGCTTTACTACAGCATTATATGTTTCAGTCTCAAAATTTACTAAGATAAGGATTTCTTGAAAACACATCTAGACATTGCCTTAAAAAATAATCTACAGCTGAATAACACTGAATGAACATTTTTATGGGATGTCTAAAATCATTGAACAGAAAAATCTTATACATAGTCACTGAGGACAAAAAAAGACCAAAAAAATCCATTTCTATATTAATTTCCTTAGAAAGGCAGGTGGTCTAGAACTCATTATAAAACACACTTCTAACCTGCATGATATGCTTGGAAATCTAAAGAAACCACAGTTGCTTTCTCTGAAAGGCTTCCAGAAATGTTGTGAGCACAATGTTTCCTCTATTTGTTTTCACCTCAAATTTATACAGATTTAAAGACAACTATTGTTCAGAACAGACTTTAAAGCAGAACATGACCTTCATCAACCCTACAGTAAAATGGAGCCCTGTATTCATCTTAAGTCTACTGTATTAATATTTTTATAGTAATGGTATCAACAGAGTACATTTTATGGAGACGAGACGTTTCCTTAAAACAGTAACAATCAAGATCTTTAACAGTCTTTTGATTCAAAGGTTTCTAAATTACTAATTCTGTTTGTAGATTTGCTGCACAATATAAAATATCTCAAGATCTAATAATTATTTAGTGTTATTGGTTCCTATTTTCTTTAGACTCTTTAACCTGTCACATTCTGTTCTGGAAGCAATTTTGCGGAGGAAATAGGCATAAGAAACACATTTTACAAAGAACACTGGGACGGAGGTTGAGCTGATCGTTAGCAGCTGATGTTCAGCAGGATCTATCCATTCAAATCATTGTTTATTCCCTGGGACTGCCATTCACTAACTCCTAGCCTGGCGTTCTTCCTCTGTAGAATGCTGCTCTCTAGGCCAGCCAAGAGTAGACCCACATCACACTAAAAAGAGGCTAGAAAACAGCAAGAAAAAGATTGTGATAATAAGCTACCAATGAGATGAAAGCTAACATGTGCTTCTATTTATCTAAAAGGACAGTGCCTGACTCAAAAAAAAATCCTGAGTAACTTCTCAAAGCTTATCATTTTGTTAATGTTATTGATTATTTTCATTGTCTATTTGGAAGACAGAAATTTGGCAATGGAAGACCTTTTGAATAACCCAAACTGTAACCCAATAGATCTTTAAGGAAAGTAAAAGAAGAATTAAAACTCTCCAACGTCTTTAGCCTTTGAGGCTCTTTCTCCCTCTCCATCACTATACATAGGTGTCATCAGGAAAGGTTTAATGTTGAGTCCATGTTATACTCAATTTTGAAGGAGATCTGCATGACTGTGAATCTTATGCCCCACCAACACAAGTTTACTTTGAGCAAGGCCTGCTCTCTTTTTCCTCTCTTGTTATCATTGCTAGCATCCAATATGTCTTTTGGATCACTAATGTCACCACTTAAAGTGGACAGAGGAAAACTGTCTTGGTCAAACACTCTTGTGTTTTCTCTTGGATTTAGTAAAAATTAGATTACATCCTTCAATTAAGATCTGTGGTAGGCTGGGGCATGGCTCAAATGGTAGAGTAATTGCTGCGAAAGCATGAGGCTCTGAGTTCAAGCCTTAGTACCAACAAAAATAAAATAAAAAGCTCTCTGGTGAATGGACACTCCAAATGTGCATCTGTTTCAATAAGTTTCTCTTAGTAGCTGAGATGCTACTCTTGAAATTTGTTTAAAGTTCACAATATTCAGTTTTAGGATCTCTGGTTCATGTTCATTCTCACAATAAACTATAAAAATATGACCAGTAAATATTATTGGTAACAAGCTATTCTAAAACATTCATGGTACCTCCCAGGTATCTTATCTCAACACTGTCTACTTCTGATACATTAAAATATATCAGAATATCTGTAGTTGGTTGCCCTTAGTAACATTTTTAGCAGCATTACCTATCTCTGCTGCATTTTTCAAATCTCTTGAACACAAGTAAATTCATCATTACCTTTGCAAGCACTTCTTCTGAAGGTTAATTGTTCTCTCTCTTCCTCCCTCTGCCTATTTTGTCTCCAAACTCCTCCCACCCCAATCTTCCTCCCAGCTGTCCCCACAGCCCTGTGCTTTTCTTTTCCTATAAGAAGGAAAGTTTTATTGTTTTTATGAAAGAGGTTTGTGAATATTTTTGCATCAGTCCTTAAACCTTTCTAGTACTATATCCACATGCATGAAAACAGAACAATTAATCCTGTTAAAATCATTTTAAGAATGGCAGAGGGGTGAGGAGGGTTGATAGAAGGGGTGAATTTGATTAGGGTACATTATATGCATGTATGGAAATAGTATAATGAGATATCTTTGCACAACTAATACATCTGAATAAAAATGTTTAAAAAAGAAATCATCATTTGGCTTTCAGTGCAGATTCATACCAGCAAAAATAATACAGGAGTAAAAAAATAATGTGGTACACATAGAATACTCAGAGGGATTAAAGAGGTAAGCAAATATTCAGCTTTCAGACAGCTAGAACCTTAATTATTCCAAATTTATCCAAGAAGTAATACTGTAAGCCTCCTTCCCAAATCAGAACACACACCTGAATGTCTGAAAGTCCCCTAGCATATGCCAAACCTAGTGAATATTTTACAGTGCTGGTTGCAAATCACATGACTTTGGTTTCAGATGTAGAGCATGATCTTTATAAAAGTTGTTGCACATGACAGAAGAGTGATGGAGCACATTCACTAATAGTTTTTCCAAAATTTATAAAACTCCATTTAACAAATGTGAATTTCAAGGCTTTTCACCACCTAGCCCAATGTTTGGTTCCCTTATTTAGCACTTTTCCTATAAACTAGCATGAAGTCAAGCTGAACTTGTTAATTCCAAGAGATGCTCATTGTTAGTCTGTTTACTAAAATTTCCCATCTTCCTGTCCCACCCCATTCAACCTGTCCAAACCAAGGCAGGAGTTATCCCTCTCTACCTTCTTAGAACAGCTGTAACATTTATAGCACTTATTTCTTACATCACAGTTATGCATGCACGACATAGTTCTTCCAATAAACTCCTGAACACCAGAGACTCACTTTTACCCAGACATCAGTTCAGTATTTTACATGGAGCAGGCTTCGATAAATGTTAATCAATACGAATGCTATGAATCAAACACTAATTTACACATATTATGAGAAAGCAGAGTTGACTTTTTTCTAAAGGTATGACCAGATCTTTGAAAAAGATGTTTCTAAGAAGTTTTGATGGATTTTGTTTTAAATTTGGTCCTGGGTAAAATACATTTTCTTCTTTGATAGTTCAAGTGAATCATGTAAGAACTAGATTTAAACTATCAACCTCTTCACTTTTTTTTAGTAGTCAAGTTGATTAAGATGACATTAGTCAGTGTTCTTAAGGCACTGAACTACACTTTAGTCATTACTTCAATAAATACTTTTAGAGAAAACTATTACACAATCATTGTGCATGTCAAAGAAGTATTTGCTGATAACTGTAAAATTGCCCATTCTTTAATTTAAAAGAGAGGACTGTAGAATTGATTTCCTTATAGAGACATGCCTTAAAATAAGACCAACAAATATTGATATGGAACATTAGAATAATCTCCAAAGTTGTATAATAAATGCAGATACAGGAAACAAAGAATGGCTAATGTTCAATCACTTCCAGCAGGAAACAATTTTAAATTTATTCACTAGATTTTTCAACACATTTTTTTTTCTTCAAACATTTCATCAAGTTTTCTGTTCTAAGTGGGAGTTTCTATTGCTTCTTAGACCCAATTGGTGTTTTGCGTGGCTATTAGTAACAAATTATTGATTAGATTTTCACTGAAACAAGCATTTCACACATGGGCAGTTCAGAAAAAGAGAATCCTTAAAAATGTGCTCCCTGAAACATTCAACATCACAGTTGCTATGGTTTTCTTTCTTTAAAAAAAAAAAGATCTAATTTTAACTTGCTGTTAAATGTAACCAGAAAGACATTATGTTAGTCTACGAGTACACCTTGATATTTTTAAAAGCACGCTGCAAAATGTTCCATTTAGTAATCAATATCGAGCACCTAAACCACCAGGAAGATACTGTGCTAGGTAGTGCAAGGGAGACTAAAGATGACCACCTTCTTGCATTCAATGCTTATAGCTGGGAAAGCTCATGTGGAGGATGGGCAGTGGAGATGTGTAGATAAATAACTTTATTCAGAGATGTGCTTTTACTTGGAGACGTGCAGGAGAGGTGGAAATGCATCACAGAACATCTTCTATATTGATGTACAGTTTCTCTAGAGCCTGGAACATAATGGACCCTCAAAGCACATTTGTAATTTAAGTGAATGCATTGCTGAGGTGCTATGTTCTACTGTACTATGGCAGCAATAATAGGCATGTTTCTGTAGGAACACGGAACTGAAGGAGTTTCAAGCTATGTGGGAACGGGTTTTTTTGAGACACAGAATAAATATCCCTATGCCAGCAATTTCTCATCTCTTTTATCTCATCTCTTTATAAGGAATGGTGCAACATTATTTGAAGGGGGAGGTGAATTTGGCTTATAATGCTTGTTAAGAACTAAAAAAAAAATACCGTAGAATATTTATGCAAAGTAATACACAACAGGGACTCTTGGTGTATAAAGTTATTTCACTGGATTAAGCCATTTGTTTTTCACAACTGTTCTATAAATATTATTAGGCTTATCTTATTAACAAAGAAACCAAGAGGTTAAACAACTTGAAAGATATCACCAAGTGAATTTACCAGACCTGACAATTAAACTCAGGACATTAAATGTTGAATCCATGACTTTCAGCCCATATGATAACCAATTCCCCTGTATTGTGCACTCTGTTGTTAGGAAAGCCATGATAGATTTTAAGTGATTTTAAAGATCTATAGTTGCAGTATAATTATGGCCCTGTTATATTCCAACAGTCATTGAATTCAGAAAAAAAGATGTGCACATAAAAAATCCATTGAATGGATTCTTGGGACTTCAAATGTAATGTTGTGAAACCATTGCTGATCACTAAGTCACCAGATGGGACTTATGCATTAAACCAACCATACCTCTTTGTACCTAGTACACTGTGAACACTTGTTACATTCTGTCAGAGAGCATTACAAGGGCTACTTTATGGAGGTATTATATAATGGAAGGAGCATTCAACTTGGAATTGCAAGAACAGTCAGAATTCTAGGTTTGTTATTCATTAACTATATGTCCTAGGAGAAATTATCCAACTTGTTTAATCTTATCTTCCTCTTCTAGAAGTTGGGAATGATCATGTAAGAATCAAATGGGATGATTTATGTAATAGCACTTTGTAAGAGTAGAGATTTGGTAATTCCAAACAAGAGTTTCTTGAAGATGCCTGAGTCTCTCGAAGACTCAATCCATTGTCTGGATTCTAGCCCTCCCTCCTTTCAACAATTTTGCTTTTACAGTTGTCACCTTGCCACATTATCAGTTCGTCTCTTGCTATTATATTACTAGTGGGTAGCACACTGATTTAGCACCCTATCCTCCTCCCATTTTTAAAAAGAAGAATAAATAAAAAATCCTCCTAGCTTCCACATCTTTCCTGCTGTCACCCATGCCATGGCTCTCCTCCACTCCAGAAAGAGTAGAAAGAAGTTCTGTATACTCTGTCTCCACCTTTCAATGTCATATTCTCTCCACAATCCACTTATCTTGAGGTTCAACCATTTCATTAAGGTTATTATTTTACAGGTCAGCAATCACTTTCATATTTCCAAATCCAATGACCAATCAGAGGCATGCATCATCCAGAGCTCTAGTCTTCACAGGTGACCTTCCTTCTGCCTACAGTGATACTGTGCTGTTCCAATTTTCCATTCATTTCACTTACCCTCATTCTCAGTCTCCAGGGTGGCTTTTGCTATTCTATTCTACTCAAGTGATCTGTGCTGGGGTCCTTTTTCCCCCAACTACATTGTGTCCTTAGGTGATCTTGCCTAGACCTGTGGCTTCATATACTGTCATAGACTCCTAACTCCCAGTGGTACAACTCTCATCCTTATATATTCCTTAAACTTAAAAGTTGTATTTATGTATGACTTCTCTACTTAGATTGTTGAATATGCATCTTAAAATTAACAGTTCTAAAGCATTCTCTTAATTCTCAATTCTCCTCAAATGCTCCCTCTCCAGGTCTCCTCCATTCCACACATGCCATCTACATGTATCCAATTGTACAGGACAGACTTTACAAGATATCCTTGATTCCTTTCTTTTGCCAACATCCATCCTGTAATTTATCATTTAGTCCTTTCTTTCAAAGGTCTACTTCTATCCATATCTATGACTGATAACCTCCTACAGGCCTCATGATTTCACATTTAGATTATTGCAGTTGTTTCCTCACATAGCAGTCACAGTCATCCTTTTCAATGAAAATCAGATCCTATCTCATGCTTGTTTAAAACCTTTTAGTGAGTTCCCATAACACCTAGAATAGAATATGATCCTTGACACCTCTGCTTCTTCTCAAAACTCATCATGCCCTTCTCCCCTTTGTCTATTATGTCCTGGCCACTTATCTTTCATTCTGCTAAACAAAAAAGTCATTCCCACCTGAGAACAATTGAATTCTTTGGACTGGAATGTTCTCTCCACTGTGTTTTTACATTATTCAGATCCATAGCTTAAATGTCTGTTCCCAAAAAAGCCTTCTCTAATGAACTAAAGTAACCAGTCCTCAGTAAGACATCTATTTTAATTTCTCCATACTACTTATCACAGTGGTATTTACCAATTTATACTTCATCCACTTCTATTTTCCTCTAACAGAATATAACTCAAGAGACTATACCTTGTATGCCTAGTTTGCTAGGCAGAATTCAAATCCTCACCCTGGCTTGTCTTTACTGAAGAAATTTTGGCAACTTACTTAACTTTGATGGAGCTTAGTTTCCTCTTCCAAAAAATAAGAACACTAATTCATTCATCATAGAGATGATAGAGAATTGACAAAACAACATGTTAAGAACCAAAGCATTATTTCAGAATAAGTTCTCTACAGAAGGCAGTTGTTATGGTGTTAAACATAGTGCATGTAAAATGATGGGACATCCATCACAAATGGGTTAACTGATCTACTTTCCAGTGTTATCACACACCCACCCAAAGAGTACATGATCAATTTAAATAGACACCATGGATAATGAATAAGTAATAAATATTTGCCACACTTACCTCACAACTAAAACTTGAAGCATGAAGATGAGACTATTTCTAAGTGGTTTTCCCCTGAGGTTGAACTGGATGTTTGTTTTTATCTCAAAACTTTACAAATTACTGTAAACTATTTTTGGAGTGGGGTGGACATAGGTAGAGAGCAAACATAGAATCCTCCTAATCTCTAGACATGTTCTATAATAAAACTTTCACTGTTGTCATTATAAAATTTTATAATACATTTATAATGCACCTAACAGCCCAAACTGTCTTTTTCCTTAGAAATGGAAAAACAAAGGGTCATTTTTAACCCTTTGAGATACTATTGGATAAAATTTTTTATATGGTTTGCTTGAGAATGAATGACACAATGTTATATGGCTCTTATCACAGAATCTGGAGATAGAGAGACAGAGAGAGAGAAAAGACTACATATGCATACCAAATCTGATGTTTGTCACATTTTTGGTTTGATATTTTACTAAAGAAAATATAATTATGACACGCTTTCAGGCACAATTATTTGGAACTTATAAATATTTGTTCCTAAATGAAGAAAAATAATTCAGTTTCCTACTTGTGTAGTTTTTTTTTTTTTCTGTGAGTACTGGATCAAATCCAAGGCCCTGCCCATGGTAGGCACACACTCTACCACTAAGCTACATTCCCAGCTAGTTTTTTTTTTTCTGATACTATTATTTTAAGATTTTTTCTGAATCTTTGTCTGGTATAAGTTATAATTTTATATTCTTCAGAAATACATTTGTCTGTGGGTGAAATTAACTTTGAAATTAAGACAGAAGAGATATCAAAATAATTTAGAAATACTTTCATTTTTCCAATCATGATTCAACAATTTATGTGATTGAGAAATATTTGTTTCTTAGGTATGAGGTTGAGAAATATTTAAGAACCAATTGCATATTAATCACCCACTAATATTTCCCCAATTGATCTCAGCAAAAGAGAACCATGAAGTCAAAAACGTTTTGCTGTGTGCCACACTTTAACACAAAGCCATACTTTTAAATTATAATTTTGACAAACTGACAAACCATATCACTCAACCCATTCCATTATATGTTAGACTCCTGCTTAGGGGTAAGGCAGAGAAGCAGATCAGAACTTCTGGTTTGAATGTACTGGAGATAGAGGGAGACAATAAGAAATGGAGAAGGTAGAACTCTCTCATCACAGGGAGCTGACTTTTACAGCCATTTTTACTCTGGGACCATTTGATGGTTGTAGGCATGGGGAGGAGGGGGAGCATCGCAACATTTCACTGAAGGAGGTACAGCAGTGGATGAGGTTGAAACCTTCACAGCTTTGGGTAGATATTTGGAGACTTCAAGCACAGAGCTATATCATGACTGAGGAAAAAAACACCAATTTTGGAGGCTATGTGGGGCATGATGCCGAAATAGAAACCTCTGAAAAGCAGTGTAAAGTTTAGCAGTCTTGTGAGATTAAGATATGTGGGAGAAAGGGTCTTAGCAGAACACCAGATTGCCAGCTGAAATGCTTTTTTTTATGGTAGTAATGGGGTCTGAACTCAGGGCCTCACTCTTTTTAAGTAGGCACTCTACCATTTGGGCCACTCCCTCCATCCTCAGCTGAAACTCTTGAGAACCATGTGAACCAGAGGCAGACTCTTTCCAGGGCTGCAGCTCAGACTCAGCGTGGAACCAGTAGCTGATAAAATTAGATGATCTGCCATGTTGCTTGCCAAGGGAGGCAGAGGCTAATTCACTACAGAAGAAGACGCATCCCATGGCCCTCTACAACTTTATATAAGCAATATCTGGCATTTAACAGTTAGAAAAATATTAATTTTATAAAAACCCTCAAGACTGCATAATTTTTAAAAATGTAAACATTATTCTAACATTCTGAAAATTTTGGTAAAACCAAAAATTTGTTTTCTGACTTTTTCAGAAACAGATACAGAAAGGCATTTTATAATGAAAAGGGAACTATGACAGAAGTAAGCAAGCATCATTTTAAATGTATATTGTTAATAGATGGTTTAAAAATACATAAAACAAAAATTGAAATACAAAAGGAAATCAACAAATCTTTGATCATGGTGGGAAATTTAATACATTCATCAATAGCTGGTAGAATTTCAGACCAAATAGAAAGAAAAGGGAAAAAAATCTCTTAAGAACATGGAAGCTCTGTGCAAGACAAGTCATAAACTTGGCCTAATTGTCATATGTAGAATTTTGCACCAAAGAACTTCAAAGTATACATCTTTTTCAAGTGCTTCTGAAATCTTTTCCAGAATTGACCATACCTCAGTCATTTGTGAAGACACACTAAATTTCACATTTTATATACAGAGGCACGAATAGCTATGCTAATCTTGAAGAATAAAGTTAGAAAACTTTAACAGCCAGACATTGGAAGTTATTATTAATAAAGCCATAGCAATTAAGACAGTTTTGATGCAATGATAAACAATTAGGCCATTTAAACAGAATAAAAGTCCAGAAATAGACTCATGCATGAATGGTCAGTTAATGCATGACAAGTTACCCGGCCATACAATGACAGGAATTAGGATTCTTTAAATAAGTGTTGCTGGGCAAAGGGAAATGAAAAAAAAAAAGAATTTTGATTCCTACTTTACATTATACACAAAATAGCAATTCCCAGCGAACTGTCAAGCTAAGTGTAAAAGAACATAACATTAATGTTTTTAAAAGAAAACAGAACATTTTCATAACTAGGTAGAAAAAGATTTCTTAGGCAGTACCTAAAAAATCAATTAATTGGGTCATATTAGAAGTATAAGTTGAGCATCCCTCATCTGAAAACTCAAAATCTGAAGTCTAAAATGCTCCAAAATGTGGAACTTTTGAAGTGCTGAGAAATGGAAAATTCCTCACGTGACAGCTCATAATCAAAATGCAGGTGCACTAAAATATTAAAAAGTAAAGATATATATGAGACATACATACACTTAATGTTTAAATTTGAGACCCCTAACCAAGATATCTCACTATGCACATACAAGTATTACAAACCCTGAAAAAATTCTGAAATCCAAACACTTCTGGTGGCAAGTATTTTGGATAAGGAAAATTGAACCTGTAATAACTCTTGCTCATCTAAACACAACACTAGAAAAAAGAAAAGACAATACACAAAATGGAAGAAAATATAACACATATGTATAAAATGGACTCACATCTAGAATATATAAAGGAATTCCATGAATCAATACAAAAAAAGCAGATGACCCAGTAGAGAAACAGGCCAAAAATTTAATAGACTTGCAACAAGAGAATCTCCAAATGACCAACAAACTTATGGAAAGGTTATCAGCTTCATTAGCTGTCAAGAAAATATTATAATCACAGGTTGACAATCACGTCAAATTCATTAAAATCGATGAAATTAAAAAGATGAACAAGAATAAACATTAGTAAGTTCTAGTTATAACAAGAACTCTTACACAAAGCAGATACAAAATTAAATTGGTACAACTGTCTTCGAAAACTGCTGGCAGCATTGACTTTTCCCCCTACCCTATGTTGTGGCATTTTCCCCTATATACTCAGAAAAAATGCCCACATATGCCCAACAAAATACATGGACAAGAATGTTTGGCATTATTCATAACAGCAGAACATCGAATATATCCCAAATATCATTCATTGGTACAAAAATTAAATTGTGGTATATTTATACAATAAGAAATATTATACAGCAGTGAAAATAAATGATCTACAGCTCCAAACAACAATATAGAAAAATCACACAAAATGTTGAGACAAGCCAGATGCAAAAGAACATAGATGGTGTAATCATTTAAATAAATATCAAAGGTAGATAAAATTAATTTGTGGCGTCAGAAGTCAGAATAGTGGTTGCCCTTGCGAGGGTGATTAGTAACAGGAACATGGCAGAAGGGAACTGCTGGGCTAAACTAAACGGGCACCACACTTTCTCCATCTGAAAGCCAGTTATGCAAATGTATTCACGTGGTAAAAATTCATTGGGTTATATAATTACAATTTGTGTATATTACTAAATCTATGCTATGCACTATTTCAAAGGTTTACATTAACAAAATTATAGGTTGGATGGCATGAAATTTCATGTATCAGAAACCCTGAGTTTGTCTCAGGCAGGTCTTGCCCAAACTCATGTCCCTCACTCCTGTTCATGTTCAATCTCTGCATTGTCTGAAAACATAAGCTATAAGGAAGGAGGTGTTTTTATTTACAACTCTTTAGGAAGGCAAAACCGTACAAGAAAACCTTTCCCTGTGAGTAACAGGGAAATTATTAGGTTGTACATATGATGAATTCCTTCAGTAAAAGAGATTCTCTGACTACAGATCCTCAACAACCACACTCTGCTGTTTCTTCAGTGGTTATGATGAAGTTGCTCATTTTCACTATCACAGTTATAAAAATTTAGTTTTGGTGTGTGTGGATGGGGGGATCCTTAGTGCTTGTATTCTTATGACCCAACTTCTCTGCAGCTGTTTGTTATATTGATTGAGAAGTATAGGGACTATACACCTAATTATATGATCTCGGGATGGCCCTAACTCAGTCAAACCCCATTCCCTTGAAAAGGTGGGAAGTAAGATGTCTCAGTGGAGGCCAGTGAGGAGCAGAGAAGAAAGACGTTGACACTAGCTTCCTCTATGTCTGGCAGCTCTATAGATGAATTAGCTTCCCTTCTCCTGTACCTTGGAAAGGAAGAAGAAAATGGGGACTACTTGAGAGGGGAAAATACAACTGAAAGGACATTTGAATTTCAATTTAATTAAATATTTTACTAATGAAGTGCTTTTAAATCATTACTGGGTTGTCTCTGATTGGTAAGTTTTAATAGTTCCCCTCCCATTTCCACATTCCAGCATTAGCAGAAATGGGGCCTCCAGAGCTTGCTTGATGAGTTCTGCTATAAAAACCTCTGTCAAAAAAAACCTGTCTGTCTCTGTCATCATTTTACATCTAAATCAGCCCATAGCAGTGTAAAACATCTCCAACGTATAACTGTCCCAGGTAGGGACAGCACTCTGAAACCTGGGGGTAGAGATAAACCAGTCTCTGGAGAGACTTTTTCAAACAATATCTCCTTCTCCCTGCATGCAATCTCCATCACATTATTTTTGAGAGTACAGTGTATATGAAAGATCAGCAAGAATGAAAAAATCTCGAGTAGAAAAGTCAAGAGATATATGGGAAACAGAAGTGCCATGGAAAAATATACACCAGGACAGTTGACTGGCTCTGACCAGTGTAGGTTCTGGTCACTGCAATTCTGTGGCAACAGACAGAGCAACATGGTGGCCCATGCAAGACAGGACCTACGGGAGGAAAATGGCAACTGCAGAAGATGAAGCTGCTATGAACTGCAGAACTTCCTTCCTTTTCTGCATTCATAGAATTGGTCAATGAATGTATGGGCATCTTCTCTCTTATTTTTTCCTGCACCTGAAGCTTAATGCATAGGTTTCCCAATGCCTATGCATCATCGTGAAGTGGTTATTATGTCACAGTTTTGCTCCTTCCCTCTTCATGTTAACAAAATTGAGCAGATTTCTTAAAATTTAAATGCCCACTTTTTTGGGAGAAGAGGAGTGACAATACAATGTCTTCTCAAGCTGTAACTTAGGTGATCTTTAAAGACAGATTTGAATTTTTCTGCATGAGTTGCGCCAGCTAATAGGAATTTAAGAGAGAACTGGCGGGAGAGCATTGGAGCATTCATGCATGGGAAATCAGATGAACACCCACAATATGGGATTTCCTACAGAAAGTTATTCTAGCGGAGAAACACAGACCTAGGTTCACTGCCAGAAACTTTTTAACTAACATGTGGAGCTATCACCCTCATAAGCAGTAAGCTAAAGGTGCCTGAGGAAAACTACACCAATATTTTCAAACACATCAGCTTTCCTGCAGAAAGAAATTTGATTTTTAAAATTTAGATTCTATGTTAGAATGCTTACTCTTGAAAGTCATTTGTGCAACTTATTTAAGTAAATCTAAAACAAACAGCAAGATAGAACAAGGAATTCATCTATGACAAGGGATGGAAACCAAGGGCTCTTATTTCTATTCCATGGCTATAGTGCTAGTCTTCCTGAAATATTTACTTTTAAATGGTCTACTTAAAACCACATCAATTTTCTTCTTGCCATGCAATTCTAGATTGCAGTGTGACTTCAACTTCAGTTTCTACTCGTTAAGGTCAAAGAGACACATTCTAACACTCATCCTGTATCAAATAGGCTCATTTACCTTTTGAAGTTGCCCAAATTTTAAAAGATAGTGGTTCAAATCCATGAATCCTGCACATCTCTGCTACATAGGTATACAGAGGTGTGTATCACATCATACGAAAAAATTTACCCCTGCAGGCTTTCTAAAAGGTAGAGGTAAAAACGGAATCTTTGCCCTCAGGTTATTTTATAACCATCTTCCCCATCATGTAGAGAATCTGGAATAATGCTGATGTCACTCATGGCTGCTGGTTTCTCAGTTTCCTCATTTACAAAACGGGGCTAATGGTAATACCTGCCTCGTGTGCTCGTTGAGCAGAGTAACAGAAGAGGGCTCCTGATAATAGTTGTAACTGCTCAATAAATGTTAACTATTGTTCTATTATTTTTGTCATTTTTATTATTGCTATTATAATTGCACAATTTTTAAAAATTAGACAATTAAGGAATAGTCTTTCTGTTGGACAGATGGCTCATGCTCATTCATCATGTATATTTTGAAATTCAGCCAGAGCTATGATAAGTTATAGTCTCTATTTTGGTGATCTTTAAGCCAGACTGCTATAATATTTTATTTTACAACATCCTTGAAAAAATTCAGCAAGGCTGTTTATGGGTGCAAAATGTTACAACTTGAATGTTACTTTCCAAAAAGATGACTCAATATATTCTAGACTACTTGAGAGACAATATTGTGGGCTCCCTGATGTAAAAGGATTTTAAAAACCCTTGAGCATATGGTGTTTGCTTCACTTTTGTTACCCTGGCCTACCACTGTTGGGGAACCTATTCATCTGTTTTGGACTGATGTGTCACATAAAAGAAGAAAAAGAGAGAAACAACTTGCAGTCAAATGCAATGTAGAAAGATGTGGCTTTAGTGATTGTGCATCTTAATTAGAAAATTTCTTCTGCAGTAAGCAATAAATTTGTATTTTTGCCTAGAGATCATTTTAAGGTTCCCTATCTCATGATCCATACTTATTTGTTGCTTTCTTTTAAGTTGTAATCAATTTCCAAGGTGCTGATTTCACTGCTCAGAAGATGAACAATATAAAAGTAGTCCCTTTCCATTCTTAAAGTGTGGCAAAGAAAAAAAAAAAACAGAGGATAATTTCTTGAATGACTTTTTTTTTTTTTTTTTGCAGTTCTGGGGTTTGAACTCAGGGCCTACACCTTGAGCCACTAACACTAGCCCTTTTTTATTTTTATTGAGTTTTTTTGAAATAGGGTCTCATGAACTATTTGCAGAGGCTGGCTTTGCCTCTGATCTCTGCCTTCTGAGTAGATAGTATTATAGACGTGAGTCAATGTTTTCCTGGCTCTGAATGACTTTTAAAATTATTTATCTGTGGTAATATCTTTGCAAATGACCAGATCAGAAGTTTTAGCCATTTGGCTAAAACTGATGAATAACAGACTGAATGAGGTTGAAGAGATACTTCAGTGAAAAGTCCATGTGGGGAATAACAACAACAAAAATCTCAGCTCTACCTTGATTATGTATTTGTGTTACAAACCATGGCAACTCATCAAGTTAGATGGACCTACCTATGCGCTACAGAAGAGGTGTCAAAGGTTTTATAATTCTACCTGAGATGCTACAGAACAGCCTCGCCTCCAAGGGAAAGTTGTACTCCTTTCTCCCATACAGCATCAATATTTCAATCCTTATTCAAATCAGGACAATGAAGAAAACTACAGGCTGTGCACAGAGCTAGGCAGTACAAAGCATTCTGACCTATCCTTGCTTCCAGTGAATTCTTCTCTTCTATCTTCACTTTTCCCTTTACAGAAATTCTTGAACCTTAGTCACATATGAAGAAAAAATACCTGTCATATATGGGAAGAAAACAGTCCACTCAGCCTGCAAAAATACTGAAAAGAGAGCACCTTTATGCATCCCTGGTTTCACTGGTCAATCTGAAAGATCTTTAGCCCTTGCAGTGTGTAATAATATTGTTAGTACATTAAATTTAATTATAAGAGGTTGAACAAAAATACCTACCAATACACAGGACGTTCTCGTGCACTTATTTCAAACTAGTGGGCTACTAAAATGGCAAGCACTTCTCTAGTGTTTTCTAAAACAAAGACCCTTACTGATGTCTGTTAATGTTTTCCCAATGGTGAAATGTAAAGCTGCGTACTGGTAGCTTACCCTTGTCATTGCAGCTACTTGGGAGGCTGAGATAGGGAGGGTCAGTTCCAGGTCAGCCCTGGCAATAAGTTCAGAGACCCCCATCTCAACCAATAGCTGGACTAGATGGTACAGCTGCCCTATCAACGACAGTGGAAACATAAAATAGGATGACTGAGGTCCAGGCCAACCTGGGCAAAATGCAAGGGTCTATTTCCAAAATAACCAGAGCCAAAAGGGCTGGAGGCATGGCTCAAGAGGCAGCACACTTAGAGGTGAAATCATGAGTTCAAACCCCAGGATCGCCAAAAATATATATGTATATAAAATGTAAATTTTATTCAGTAAAGCTCCACAAGTATTTTTCACAGACATAATGAACCACCTCTGAACTACAGACTCCTTAAGGCATTAATTTGTTCATTCGTTTACTTAGTCACGCATCAAACATTTCAGGCACACATTTCATGCGATGTCAGGACACAAAGATGATCACATGGTCCTGGTCTCCCTAAAACCCTACCCAGTCACAGTTAGTGTCTTCAGACGACAGAAACGCCACGAGTTGGATAGACAACAGCCCTACATAGCAAAGGCTAAGTCAAATCTGAAACAATCACCATCTTCATCTGACCAGAAGTTGATGTTCTCAAATTACACACTTCATTAGAGAACACAAGTTAGGAAAAAGCAAGCAAACCAGGCAGGATCTTGGCGTGTCCTTTGTCATGGAAGGGGATGGGTGGGGGGTGCCCTTGCCGCTTTAGATGGGCCTGTCTTCTACCTACCTGCCAGCGTGGAATGATTCCCTTGCTCCTTTTTAGGGCTGTCTATAAGCAAATCACTACTCAGGTGGAAGAGGGAAAGGCGCTCTAGTTTTCCTACCATCTCAAGCTTCCCCTGAGGGTCATCTTTCTTTCTTCCCACCCAGCCCGGGAACCGACATGTTGCAGAACCGAGTCTTCCTACCTACTGCGACCCAGCCCGGCTGGGCAGGGCTAAGCTGGACTCCTCCCTGCCAAGGCTCTGTAGGTCCTCACCAAACGCCCCAAACCCAGGCCCTGCGGACCTGCGCGCTGCTGCTGCGGAGGCGCGGAGGTTTGAAACGTTGCCTTGCGCACGAGGACCTCGCCCCGCCCACGAGGGCCTCGCCCCGCCCACGAGGGCCTCGCCCCGCCCCAACCCCGCCCCCACTCCAAGACCAAGGCCCCGCCCTCAGCTCATGGCCCCGCCCCTCCACAGCCATTTCCACCTTTCCTGTGCTATGATCAGAAGATCTCAGGATTGCTTGCGCTTTTCCTTTCAGATTCTAAGAGTAATAGGATCCTTGAAAACAATTTGAAAAATACAAAAAAATGGAAGAAAAATAAAAATTATCTGAAAAGCACTGAGAACATTTTAATGGTTATCTTTGTAGTCTGTTCCCTAGGAATAGATAAAAAGATGCGGTGCATTCTCTCTGCCTCCTACACGCCTCCCCCCCCCCCAACAAACACACAAGTACAATACACTTTATAAATTTGTATATAAGTTTTTAAAAGAAAAATCTCAACACTTTTTAGTATAGAATATTCAATGTAGGAGGTTATAGGTCCTATTTATATATTAATTTTTTTTTATTTAAAGAACTGCCATGCATCTTCCACACATTTTAAGAAGTAGTTTTATCCCTACGTTTCAGTCCTCTATATACCCTTAGGAATTGCGTCTTTTTCCTAAATACTATTGTAACTTGGACGGCAACCATTCCCTTACTTTTCTTTACAGTTTAACAGAGTCTATGTGCTTCTCTTTTATTGAAATAAATCATACATACAGAAAAATGAATATACTGCATGTTCAATCAATTACCACAAAATGAACGCACTCTAATAAAAGAGAGAAAACATGCCCAGCACCAAATGCCCCTTCTAATCGCTACTCATTTTCTACTCCACAAAGGTATGACATATTTAGTTTTGTCTCTTTTCAAAAAGTTATTAAATTAGGCTATTTACACTTCTACTGCTATACATCGCCGTCGACTGTAGTCATATTTTACAAAGTGCACTCACAAGGATTAGTGAATTTCACTTCTGGGGAAAAAATGGGGACAAAATTGAATCAAACAATTCTGCCCACATTTTCTCCTTCTCTTATGCAAATATGGGTAAAGTATATTTCAAGGTAAGGTGTAAGGATCAGTTGAAATGAGGTGCATGAAGTATCTGCTGTGTAATAAAATAAGCTTTCAGACCTCTTTCAGTAGTGACATGCTTCCTGCCAGCTCACTTACACTGTCACTGATGTATGCCTTTAAAACTTTTTAACATAGTAAACAATTATGCGAACTTTTATTGTAATCACCACATAAATCAAGATTTAGAATGCCTCTATTATCCAACAAATAATCCCAACACTACTGACCATTTGTGCTTTTATCATGTCTATCAGGAGTTCAATGCTGTATATTACATTGTAATATTCCATTGTGTGTATACCACAGCTTAACTGTTCACCAGTTGAGGAATATTTAGGATTATCATGAATACAGCTGCTATGAACATTTGCATGCATGGTGTTGTATAAATATAAGTTTTCATTTTGTTAGAACAAATATCTAGGAATCATATTTCTGGGTCATATGATATTTGCTTAACTTTCTAAGAAACTGCCAAATCATTTTCCAAAATTCCTGTACCATTTGCATTCCCACCAGCAATATAGGAAATTTCCAGTTACTCCCCGTTCTCACCAGTATGGTTTTTCATTTTAAAAGAGATGTCTCCTTTTAGTTTTAATTTGCATTTCCTTAATAATGAATGGTGATGTTGAGTTTCTTTTCCTATGCTGATTTGTCATCTGTGTCTTTTTTGGTGAAGTATCTAGTTCAATCTTGTGCTCATTAAAAAAAAATCAGATTATTTTATTATTACTGAGTTCTGTAAGTTATTTTTTGTTCTGAATGTAAACCTTTATCAGGCAATTGTTTTGCTAATATTTTCTTCCAGTCTGTGCTTGTCTCTTCATTCTGTTAGCAATGATTTTCAAAGAGAAGTTCTTAATTTTGATGTGCAGTTACATTTTTTAAAGTGGTTTGTGCTTTGATTTTGTATCTAAGAAATCTTCCTAACCCAAAGTCACAAAGATTTTCTCCTCATTTTCACTTGGAAGGCACATGTAGATTTTACATTTTGGATGTGATCCCTTTGGAGTTAGTTTTTATATGGAGTGCAACTTATAAGTTGAGACATTTTGCACACGGAGGTCTGATTGTTCAGCACCAATCATTGAAAGAATTTCTGGTTTTCCACTGATTGGCTTTGGACCTTTGTTGAAAAATCAATGTGTGGATTTGTTTCAGGACTGTATTCTGTTCTATTATCTGTGTACGCTTTTTCTTCAATATTGCATTGTGCAGCTACTTAATGTAAATTTTAATTTCAGGTGTTCTATACCACTCAACTTTGTTCTTTTTCAAAATAATTTGTACATTCTATTTTCTTTGCTTTCCAATTTAAATTCTAGAATCAGTCTGTTCTCATCTATAAAAAATCTTGCTGAAATTTTGATTGGAATTGTGTTAGTATCTATAAAACAATTTGGGGAAATTGATATCTTTACCATTGAGTCGATCTGTTTTCATTGCATATTTCTCTGTTCATTTGGACCTTTGATTTCTGTTATGAATACTTCATAGTTTTCAGTTTACATTTTTGTACATAATGAATACTCCATAGTTTCAGTGTACATTTCTCATACAATTTTGTAAGATCTATACCTAAACATTTCATGTTTTGGGTGTTCTTATAAAGTTTTTTATTTTAATGCCATAATTTCTGGTTCATTGCTATTCTATAGACATGTGACTAAATTTGTCTATCGATGTCATATATTTCTTTCTAAACTGAGTATTAGCTTTCTTTTTTTAAGTTTCTTAGAATTCTCTACAGAGTCATGTCGCCTAATAAGAGAGATAATTTTTCTTTTTAAATCATAATTAGATAAATGATTTTGTCTAATGCTTTTTCTGCACCAATTGATATCATCATATGACTTTTCTTTGTTAACCTATTATTATGGCAGATTACATCAACTGAATTTAAAATTTTAAACTAGTCTTGTATTCTTGGGAAAAATCTATTTTAATGGACATACCCCCATTCAGGTTTTATCTCTTTTTGAGCTAATTTTATTAAATTATCCCTTAATACTCTTTAATTGACTTACATTTTATTTTATTTTATTTATTTGTTTTTTTATTTCCTTTATTCATATGTGCATACAATGATTGGGTTATTAGACCTACATTTTAAAAAGTGTTGTTTATGGTGTTTTTCTCACCTTTTAGTCTTGATGTATTTATAATTAAATTGTCTTTTCAAATCAGATGGTTGTTTTTTCTTTTTATTAGTCTTTTCAAAGACCCAGGTTTCTATTTTATTTCTATTTTTATCTTTTAGTTCTTTGTCCATTATTTTTGACCCTGTTGTCAACCAATATAAATATCAGGATTATAAATTTTCTTTTTAGTACTATGGTAGCTTCATCAATTAATATATACAAATAGTACTATGTGTCATTCAATTTTAAGTCTTTTTTCTCATTTTCATTATAATTTCTTATTTGGGAACATATTTTTAGGTTGCCAACAAATAAACATTTTAATTTTTTTCTTTCTTTTATTTTATCATTTTTACATTTACTCACATGTGCATGCATTGTTTGTGCCACCGTCCCCCCCCACCCCCGAGACTTCCAGGCAGAACTTGTTCCACCCTCTTCTTTGATTTTGTTGAAGAGAAAATATAAGAGAGAATAAGAAAGACATAGTGGTTTTGCTAGTTTGGGATAAAGATAGCTGTACAGAGAGATTCCTAGCATTGCTTCCATGCATATGTGTATTACAACCCACATTGGTCCACCTCTACCAGACCTCTTCACTAATTCCTGGTCACCTTCCCATAGTGACTTCTGCCATTTTAAGATTACTTTTTTTGCTCCTCTACAGTGAGCACATCAACCACATTCAAGTTTTAGGTTTCCTTCCCTTCCGCTATTCCTCCTGGATGTGTTCTCCCCTTAGTATGTAACCCATGTTCAAGAATATTACTGAATTTTTTTGAGATCTATAATCCACATATGAGGAGGAACATATGGTTTTTGGCCTTCTGAGCTTGGCTAACTTTGTTTAAGATGATGTTCTCCAGTTCCATTCATTTACTTGTGAATGACAAAATTTCATTCTTCTTTGTGGTTGAGTAAAATTCCATTGTGTATAAATACCACACATTTTCTTAATCCATTTGTCAGTAGTAGGACATCTTGACTGTTTCTATAGATTGGCTATATTGTAAATAGTGTGCAATAAACACAGGTATGCAGGTGCTTTTTTAGTAAATTGAGTCCCATTCCTTTAGGTATATCCCTAGGAGTGGGATTGCTGGATCATTTGACAGACCTATGTTTGGTTTTTTAAGAGCCTCCATATTGTTTTTCAAAGTGGTTGTACTAGTTTCCATTCCCACCAGCAGTGCACAAGGGTTCCCTCCCTGCACCCATCCTCGCCAACACTTGTTGTTGGTGGTGTTTTTGATGATAGCTATTCTAACAGGAGTGAGGTGGAATCTTAGTGTGGTTTTGATTTGCATTTCCTTTATGACCAGGGATGGTGACCATTTTTTCATGTGTTTTTTGGTTACATGAATAACACTTTAAAAAGAAAAAATTAAATTATTAACATTCATTTAAAATTTTTTATTAACATATAATAATTGTATATGTTTGGGGGATGCAGGGTAATATTTCAATACATGTATACATTGTGTACTGTTCAAATCAGGATATTTAGTTTATGAATCATCCCAAACATTTATGATTTCTTAGTCATGAGAAAATTAAAAATCATCTTTTTTAGCTATTTTGAAACGTGTGATTCAATATTGTTAAATGTAATCACCCTTCTACCCAGAAGTTAATAGTATACCCCAAATTATTTCTCATAATTGGTTTCCTTTTTTTACAGTAGTTATCATCAATGTGTAGTTCCAGAATCAGCAGCTTGATCAGAATTCTTGACCTTGATGCATGAATTCATTTTTGTTCTCCAAAAAGATGTGTTGAAGTCCTAACCTCAGTCCTGACCACTTTTGGGGGAAATTGGGTCTTTAAAGATATAATGAAATTAGGAAGACATTGTACTTAATTAAGATGAGCCATAATCCAGTATGACTGGTAACCTCATAAAGAAAAGAAACACAGAGACACAAGAACAATGCCATGTGATGATTGAGGCAGAAATTGGAGAAAGGCTCTAAAAACCAATGGTGCCAAGTATTACCAGCAACACCAGAAACAACGAGAAAGGCATTGAACAGAGATAGTGTGGCCAGCTGCTAGATTTGAGATTTTTAGCTTCCAGAACTGTGAGAGAACACATTTGTGTTGTTTTCCTCTGTTGTTTTAAGGCACCCAGGTTGTGTTATAGCAGTCACAGGAAAAACTACACCAAGGAACTTGTGAAAAATATCAGTTCTTGGCATGCCCAGATATCTACTATATTAGAATCTTTGTAGTGTGTCTCTGTAATTTGTGTTTAACAGCTCTCATGGGATTTTAATGGACTCTGAAGTTTGAGAACCACTGTGTTACAGCAGAATGTTCTCAGTAAAATATTAATTATTTTGAAATTCATTGAGGTTTGCTTTTTGGTGAATATAGGGTTAAAATTTTCAAATGTATGTTTCTAAAAATGTGCATTTTGTGTGGTATTTATATACAATGGAATTTTATTCAGCCATAAAAATAATGAAATTTTGTTGTTTGCAGGTAAATGGATGGAACCAGAGAACAGGTTCAGAAAGCCAAAGGCCACACGTTTTTTCTCATATGTGGAATATAGGCCCAATACAAATGCAGCAATATTATGAAAAACAGGTCACACTAAGGGAGAGGGAGGGTAAAAGAAGGAAGTTAAAAGATGAATATGGGTGATGTACTTCCTATACAAGAATGAATATGGAATTTTTAAACCTGTTGAAATCGCCATAAGAAGGGGATTAAGGTAGAAAGGAGAAAAATAGAGGTGATGGAACCCACTCAGATTATAATACATACATACATGGAAATGTCACAATGAAATACCCTGTGTTTCAATGACAAACAAAAATGTCATTTTTTTTTACAAAAATGGAAAGCAGAAAGACAAAACAGGTCCTATCTGGGAGACTGGTACCAGTGGGAGGTGGGAGGATATAAGGAAAGGGTGTATGAGTGTGAATATTGTGGAAATATCACGTACACATGTACGTAAATGGAAAAATGAGACCTGTTGTAACTATTCCTAGAATAGGGGAAGGGAGGATAAAGGAGAATGATGGAGGGGTGAATCCAACTATGATATATTATAAGAACTATTGTCAATGTCCCATTGTAACCCCAGTAAAACAATAATAAAAAATAGATAACCAGAAAAAATAAAATAAATAAAAATGTGCATTTGTTGTTTTTCAGTGAAGTCTTTTTTTGTGTGTGGGACTGGGATTTGAACTCAGGGCTTCTTGCTTATAAAACAAGCACTCTACCACTTAAATTACACCTCCAGTCCATTTTGATCTGGTTATTTAGGTGATAGGGTCTCACAAACTATTTCCCTGGGCTGACCTCAAAGCCATCCTCCCGATTGCAGCTTCACAAGTAGCTAGGATTACAGGCATGAACCATGGCTGCTTGTCTCATTGATGGATTCTATATTTGCCCATTAAATCAAACTTATTAATTACATTATTCAAATCTTCTGTATCCTTAATAATTTTTGTGTATCTGCTTAATCTATGATAGGGAGGTACATTAAATGACTGTACTATGATACTAGATTTATTTATTTTTGTCGTTCTGCCATTTTAAAATATATTTTTTCACACATGCACATAAACGATAACATTATTAAGCACACGTATATTTAGAATTGTGTTTTCAGTGGCATGTATTTGAACAAATTTAAAGTAATTTTTGATTTGACATTTTTCATCTATGCACATTTCTATCAGCAACTCTGCCCAAATGTAAATTTTTATATTTAAGAATATTCAGAAGATAATGTCTTCTCTCCCTTTCTTCTTTTTTCTTCCTGTTCTTGCCTACATGGTAAATCTCTTCACTAATTCTCTCCGAGGAACATTTTTCTTCTGGATCAGTCCTTGAAAACGTTAACATTCAGATAATGCACAATCTCCTGTTTGTCCCTGATGCCTACTAGGACCACAGGCTGTCTGCTGACTTTAGCTTCTGTGGCCAGGAGAACTCGGACTCTAGACATAGCAGCAAGGACTTAGGGAAATGCAAGTTCAAGTGCTCACCTGTCTCTCTGGACTTGTGTTTGCTACTGCTCTCTAGTTTCTAATTAATTAATTTCTTATGAGTTCAGTCAAGCATTAAAATGATATGTTTTTATGCTTTATCCAGCATTAATGTTTTCTCTGAATGCCCACTCTACCACAGTGCATAAACTGGAAATCTACTCCGTCTTCCTCACGTAACACTGCATAAGGCACATTTTTGCATACCATTTAGTGTTCTGCTAAATATTATTTCAGTTTTTGCATTATATTTTGTTGGATGGATGCACCATGATTTTATTAGGGGTACAGGGTTTAGGTTTTTGTTTTTTTGCCAATTGTCTCCATGTATACCTATCCTCATGAATACTTTTTTCATGTACATCTCTGAGTTCTTTTTTTAGGCTCCTTCCTATAAGTGGACTTCCTAAGGTAAAGAGCATTAATTTTTTAATGGACATGTGTCCTGCTGTCATATTATTTTACCAAAAATTATGTTAATTCACAGTTCTGTAAGTGGAGTATGATGATATCTCACTTTGACTTTGCCAACATCAAATCTTTTTTTTCATCTTTGATAATTTAATAGGAGGGAAATGTTTTTCTTCATTGTGTTTATATTTGCACTCCCTTTATTACACATTTTTTTGTCAATTTACATTTCTTTTACTGTGATTTATTTATATGTGTTTTTCCCCCAGTTGCTTCAAGTTTTGACACTGGTTTCTCTGTGAGTGGACAGCCTGCTATGCTTGAGTCTTTTAGGTTAGCATGAGTGAGCTGTCCAGTCAACAATTGGGCTAAACCTTGGGGCTGTCATAAGAATTAGTTTAGGGTTCTTTAATAGGAGACCCTGTGGACAGCAGGAACTGTGCAGACTGATTTCATTATTATTACATCAGTACAGAAACTGAAGCAGGTCAGTCAGGTTCTATTTCTATCATATATTTGAAGAAAATAAGGCTCCAAGTCCAATAATAACATTCTCAGATCACTGAGTGGGGATTTTGAACTTGTCTCTTCTGACTTAAGAGGTCTCTACATTTAAAAACTATTTTATTAGCATATATTAGTTGTGCAGAGGGGTTTTGCTGTGACATTTCTATATAGGTTTGAAATGTAACTTGGTTAGGTTCACCTCCACCATCATTCTACTTCATCCTCTTTCCCCTGGCTTAAAATTATTTCAAGAGTTTTTATTGTTCTATTTTCATACAATTATATAAAGTACACGAACCATGTTCACCCTCCTTCACCCTCTCCTGTCATTTTCCCTTCTCCTACAAGCATCCATCCCCTAACAGGACCTGTTTTACATTCCTTTCATTCATTTTTTAAGTGTATATTCATTATTCTAAGGGGTTTTCCATGGTATTCACCCATGAGTATACAGTACTTCAATCAGATGAATCCCCTCTGTTACTCACCCTCACCCTTTCCCCAACATCCTATTATTCAGCAGCTTCAGTGTGCTTCATTATGCCTTGATCTTACACAGATGCAATGTATTTCAATATCACTCGCTCTCTCATTCTCTTTTACATCTCTAGTTTTGATAGTTTTTTTTTCAGTACTGGAAGTTGAACTAAAGCCTTGCACATGCTAGGTAAGTGCTCTACCACTGTGCTATGCCCCCCGCCTTCCTTTTTTGCTTCTGTTATTTTTGAGATAGGATCTCACATTTATGTCCAGGCTGGCTTGGATCTTGATCATCCTATTTACACTTCTTGCATAGTTGAGATGACAGGCATGCACTGTGATGCCAAGTTTTTATTCCTTAAGATGGGGTCCTGTGAACTTTTTGCCAAGGCTGGCCTTAAACTGAGATCCTCTTCATCTCCTTCTTCTGAGTAGATAGGATTACAGGTGAGAGCCACTGTTCCTGGTGTTGACAGTCTTGAGCTGAACATTTTCCCTCTGTTACCAAAGATTAAATACTTAAAGTTTTGTTAGGTATGGAGTCTATATATTTGAGACTCAGGGGAGGAACTTACAAAACTGGGCAAAAAGGAGCAAATGCACAGTTGATGAACAGCACAAAACATAAGCAATTGGTTCTTTTATTCCATACATAATGCCATGAAAATGAGACATATAAAGAGATGATGCCAGTATGTATGGCTACATAGGTTGGAAAGTACAACTCCAGCTGGAGAGCATGAAGGGGATTGTGCAGAGCTCACCTGCATAACTCATATCTATCAACTTCTTCATGTTGATTTAATTTCTACAATCACAAGTTGTTTTCAGACACAGGTCAGTATAAACTAGAAATATAACAAGTGATGTTGGATTAGAAACCTTTTGAGCTTTTCTTTGTCTCTGGTTTCAAAGCAATTGATGCAAAATTTGAGGCAACAATGGGCTACTGTTCCAGAAAATATGAAATAAAATTAAGGACAAATAATTTTAAACAAGATTGTAAGTGTAGAAATAGAGTTATACACTCTCTGTTGATGTGTATGAAGACTCTCATGCACTGAAAGAGAGTCAGATATTTTATTATAGATGCCAGGTAAATGCAATAAAGATTCTCTAACACCTTTAACACAGGTAATGCAGTTTCTTCATGAGCCAGTGAATAGGAAAGTACTCCCATGGATGAGAAAGTGTCCAAGGGTTAGAAATGAACATTTTATAGGTAGAAGGCATTTTAGAGACCATTTGTCTTGCAATGTCCAAATATGATTATTCAGTTAAAGTCACCTTTCAGGAACATAGGAGGAAGGATTGGAGATTCTCTCTTGGGATGCTGAAGGTAGAAGATAGCAGACATCAAAGTGTTTTGCTCTCAGTTAACCTGCTTTGCCCGCTCTTTCATGCATTGTTACAAATATCATATACTTGAATAAATATTTTACATACCTTGGTCAATAGATAGTGGCTGATATTTCTTTTCCATCAGAGTAGCATGTCCCAGCACTGGAGGGAACACTGAGTTCAGATACAGAAGCTTGGACTTAGGTTCTTACATTACCAGGCTGAGTGTTTCCTTTTCATCTGCAGATGAAATAAATGATTAGTAAGAAAATTTCTCTGCTCTAAAACTGTTTATCAATCATCTTCTTTAAAATGGAGATATTGTTGAATTATGATTTAAGTATACTTTTTAGAAGAAACATTATAGAAGGATTTTATACACACTCCAAGTTGAAAAACCAATAGACACACAACCATATCATATACTTATTTATGATATTATCTCTAATTATTCTTTCATATATTCTATAAAGTGAATATTATATTTGCGATAGTCAATAAACAGGTTCTTATTAAAGCCAAGGAGATGAATGCTGTGCCTTGCACAAGCAGAGGAATTCAGTAAATAGAGTAGTTCTTAAAATTCTTTGTCACTAATTGGCAAGACTGGTACAGAAAAGGCAAAAAATGTGTTTTTTCTCCATTCTTTGAAATAAGTTTAGCAATTACCTCCTGTTAAATGGCAAAACCAATTATCTGCTTATCCATGCAAACACAAATTGTTTAAGGTTTGTCCCTGTCTTGAAGTTACAGGAGAAACAAATGAATGGGTAATTCTGATATTGTTGAACAAATTCTTGTGTTATCCCTGAGGAGGCAGGCTAAGGCCTTTTTTTATTACATCTGAGAGCTTCACAATTGTGTGGGTGTCTTGTGCACTCCCTACAGGCAGTTTTGCAAACTTGAGGTATAGTTATACTTAGATACCTATTAGTTTATTTTTGAAAGTGGATAAAGTTTAACTTTATATCTGTTCTTTGTTTTGTTTTATTTTTTTGCCTATTTTCATCTTTTTCCCATTTCTTGTGCCAGCTCTGACAACCTTATTTGGAACTATCAAGACTAAGGTTTGGAAATTATATAATTATATTCCTTAGAACAGCCAACACAGGATTTCCAAAGGAAAATTCAGGAAGCAAACAATATGAAAATAAAAATGGACATATTTATAGAACACTAATTTCTTTTTTTTTCATTTTTCTTTTATTATTCATATGTGCATACATAGAACACTAATTTCTAAATACTACTTAAATTTCACACTCTGTCCCTTTCTTCTGCTTCAATGTAATTTTAGATAAAATTCTTACATTTCTATTTGAAGTCAATGTGAATAGGTAGGGCTCTTAGGTTTGGGAAATCAGACTCTTCTTTCCAAATCTATTTCTGAGTTTGCTGTCTCTGCTCCAAGGGACACATTGTCTGGCTCCAGGCCATTCTGCTTATGCTCTGTCTCCAACGGCATGCTGGGCTGTTTGGTCCTTTGCTGCTTCCTGTCATGTTTCTTCTACTGTGTTTAGACTGTGGGCAGTGCTATGCTGGTAAAAGGGCCATCAGGGGGAAAAATGGAAGTAAAAAACAAACACAGATTTGTAAATTCTTATGTACATATGCCTACCATGGCCACTTTCAAGTTACACAAGGCCAGTGCACATGGAGTTAGCTATAGTGGTACATAATTCTCTCTCAGGAGCTCCCAAGAACTGGCTCTATCTCACCATATATGTCTTCTTTACAGAAACCTGATTATAACCTTAGCTTTCTCTGTGAATTTTTGCTTTAAATCCATTTCTTTCTGTCTTCTTTAACTTTTATGAATGCTATGCACTGGAGGACTGGATCTGTTTTGATTGGTTGTTCAGCTCCAAGCCAGGTTCTCTGCATGGTTTGCATAGTCACTGGGTCCTTTTAATTAAGGACACTGCCTTTCCCATTTATATCTCACCAGCTGCAGCTGCACAGTGCAGACCATTATCCTCTCTTCTTCCAAAGCACAATGCTATTTGTTAAGATTCTACTTCCTGAACTTAGATGGTATTCTTCTAGCAGATACATGTGTCTCTTCAATTCAGCAGTATTGGCCTATTTTAGCTAAAGTAAATGTTTTTCCCACTTGAAAACATTGACAGGAGAGGATCCAAGATGGCAAATAGGGTACAGAAGAAGACAGCGTTAGATTCGTGTCTCAAAAACCTTGCTGAGATGCTAGAGCCACACTTGGTGGAAATAAAGCACCAAGGACAATCAAAACATCAACACCCTGAACCCCTAGACCATAGAAGGCTCTTCATACCATGTTACACTGAGAAAACAAGAAGGCTGCCACCTCTGCTAGCCACCATGACCAAGTCGGCTTCATCCCAGTGATGCAGGGGTAGTTCAATATATGCAAATCTATAAATGTAATACAACACATCAATAGAAGCAAAGACAAAAACCACTTGATCATCTCAATAGATGCAGAAAAAGCCATCAACAAGATCCAACACCACTTCATGATAAAAGCTCTAAGAAAATTAGAAATAGAAGGAAAGTACCTCAACACTGTAAAGCTATGTATGACAAACCTACAGCCAACATCATACTTAATGGTGAAAAACTGAAACCATTTCCCCTAAAATCAGGAATGAGACGAGGGTGCCCACCCTCCCCACTCCTTTTCAACATAGTACTGGAATTCCTAGCCAGAGCAATTAGGCAAGAAGAAGAAATAAAAGGAATACAAATAGGTAAAGAAACAGTCAAAATATCCCTATTTGCAGACGATATGATCCTATACCTTAAAGACCTAAAAAACTCTACTCAAAAACTCTTAGACACCATAAACAGCTATAGCAAAGTGGCAAGATACAAAATTGACTTACAAAAATCATTAGCTTTTCTATACACCAACAATGAACAAACTGAGAAGGAATATATGGAAACAATTCCATTTACAATAGCCTCAAAAAAAATCAAATACTTAGGAGTAAACTTAACAAGGGATATGAATGACCTCTACAAGGAGAAGTACAAAACCCTGAAGAAAGAGATCAAGGAAGGCTACAGAAGATGGAAAGATCTCCCATGCTCATGGATTAGTAGAATCAACATAGTACAAAGGGCTATACTACTGAAAGCAATCTACATGTTTAATGCAATTCCCATCAGAAGCCCAATGACTTTCATCACAGAGATTGAAAACTCTACCCTAAAGTTCATTTGGAAACACAAGAGACCATGAATAGCCAAGGCAATACTCAGCAAAAAGAGCAATGCTGGAGGTATCACAATACCCGACTTCAAACTATATTACAAAGCAATAGCAATAAAAACAGCATGGTACTGGCACAAAAACAGACATGAAGACCAGTGGAACAGAATTGAGGACCCAGGTATGAAGCCACACAACTATACTCACCTCATTTTTGACAAAGGTGCCAAAAATATACAATGCAGAAAAGACAGCCTCTTCAACAAATGCTGCTGGGAAAAGTGGTTATCTGCATGCAGAAAACTGAAACTAGATCCATGTTTATCACCCTGTACTAGACCAACTCAAAATGGATCAAGGACCTTAGTATCAGACCTGAAACTCTGAAGTTAGTACAGGAAAGAGCAGGGAATACCCTGGAGGCAATAGGTATAGGCAAGGACTTCCTCAATAGAACCCCAGCAGCTCAGCAAGTAAGAGAAAGGATGATACTACATAAAATGAAAAAGCTTCTGCACAAAAAAAGAAATGGTCTCTAAACTGAAGAGACTACCCACAGAGTGGAAGAAAATATTCACCAGCTGTACATCAGACAAAGGACTGATAACCAGAATATACAGGGAGCTCAAAAAACTAAACTCCTCCAAAATCAATGAACCAATAAAGAAATGGGAAACTGAACTTACCAGGAATTTTTCAAAAGAAGAAATTCAAATGACCAAAAAATACATGGAAAAATGTTCACCATCTCTGGCCATAAAGGAAATGTTAATCAAAACTGCAATAAGGTTCCACTTCACCCCTGTTAGAATAGCTGTCATCAAAACATCACCAACAACAGGCTTTGGCGAGGATGTGGGGAGAAAGGAACCCTCATACACTGCTGATTGAATGCAAACTAGTGTAACCACTCTGGAAAACAATATAGAGGCTTCTTAAAATACTAAACATGGATCTGCCATATGATCCACCAATCCCACTCTTGGGGATATACCCAAAAGACTGTGACACAGGTTACTCCAGAGGCACCTGCACACCCATGCTTATTGCAGCACTATTCACAATAGCCAAGTTATGGAAACAACCAAGATGCCCCACTACCGATGAATGGATCAAGAAAATGTGGTATTTATACACAGTGGAATTTTATGCAGCCATGAAGAAGAACGAAATGTTATCATTCGCTGGTAAATGGATGGAATTGGAGAACATCATTCTGAGTGAGGTTAGCCTGGCCCAAAAGACCAAAAATCATATGTTCTCCCTCATAGGTGGACTTTAGATCTCCGTCATATGCAGTAATGTTGTTGGACTTGGATCACATGATAAGGGGAGAGTGCATACAAGAGAAGGAATGGGGATAGGAAGGAAACCCAAAACTTGAAAGTGTTTGATGTCCCCGCTGCAGAGGAACTAATACAGAAACCTTAAAACGACAGAGGTCAATATGGGAAGGTGACTGGGAAGTAGTGTAGAGGTCAGGTAGAGATGAATCAACCTGGGTTGTAACACATTTGTACATAGAAGCAATGCTAAGAATCTCTCTGTATAGCTCCTTATCTCAACTAGCAAAAACGCTTTGTCTTTCTTGTTAATGCTTATGTTTTCTCTTTAACAAAATTGGAGAAAAGGGCAGAACAGGCTCTGCCTGGAAGCAAGGGGGGTGGGGGGAGAGGGAGGGGGCCAGGGGCAGGAGAGTGAAATGGCCCAAACAATGTATGCACATATGAATAAATGAATAAAGAAAAAAATTAATTAAATTAAAAAAAATTCTACTTCCTGAATAAGGAAAGCCACCTGATTTCAGCTAACCTGTAGGACAGGCAGCAGGCAGGTCCTGATCTTCACGTATGATGAAACCTTTCTTTGCTCAGAATATGATTTGCATTGATATCTCCCTCAGGAGGCTGGAAACAAAGAAGGGTCTATTAGAGAAACAAAACCAGATTAGATAGATGGAATTGGCTCACATGATTGTGGAGGCTGAGATCTGCAGTGTGAAGGCTTGAGAACCAGGAGAGTTGATGGCAGAAGCTTCAGTTCTAGTACAAAGACAGTAGACAAACCTTAAGGATTGTCAAGTGGAGAGAGACAATTCTTTCTTTTTCAGCCTTTGTTCTATTCAGGCCTTCACTAGACTGGATGAGCCCCACCCACATTGACAAGAACAATCTGCTTTACTCAGTCTATCAACTCAAATGTTAATCTCTTCCTAGACACCTTAATGGACTCACAAACATACCTAGAATAATGTTTAGCAAAATATCTGGGCACTGAAGGGGGGTATGGTGGGTGAGGAGTGGGGTGTAGTCAAGTTGACACAGAAAACTATCATGGAGGATGATCTCTATAATCATATGCCTATGATCTTACCATATTAAAATTACATTAAACATTGGGAAAATATAACACCTATCATATCTATGGATTTTTTCCTTTGCTCTGCTAGAGAGTCGAGTGAGAATTCTTAAAGACAGCAGTACAGACTTTGTCTTCAAGCACAAATAAGTTGAATGTGCTCAGATATACATGGATCATTAATATTGATTGTTTTCAGATATGCCTTTACATTGGTAAGTGTCAGGTATACCACATACATCATGCCACAGGGATTTAATGAGTCTTCTATGGTTCTGAGGAGAACATATTAGAGTCTCCAGGGACCTCTCTAGTTGCACAGATATGTAGATAACTCTGGCCATTGGCTATCTTCTACATCCTCATGCTGCACATCTATATTAATATCCTTATTCTTGGATTATCATGGTTTGCTTAGCATCATATGGCATGATATTCAATTAAGTGAATATTAAAATGTTGTTTAGAGTTTCTGAGAGAGGATCAGAACCAAGCTTAGCTGTACTTGGTCAGTGAGCTTCTGTTTTTTCACTGCCTAAGATCTCCAAGTAGCAGACCAAATGCTGGACTAACAACAACAACTGGGACCCCTCTTAGCTCCATTATCCATTCTGTGTGATCTTGTTCAAGCCACTGAACTCTGAACCTCTGTTTGCTCAACAGAAGATAAAGAGAGTGAGTTTGGGATTGGACTTGGAGGTATAAGAACTTCCTTGTTGCATTTCTGAGTGGCAAATCTTTCAGTAGGGCTTTTCTAGTAAAGATTAGAGAGGAGTGGGAGTACACTGGATGTAGCTAGCTATGAAACAGAAAATGAATTTTGAGGTGATAAATCCTGATAGTAGCTATCATAACTAGGTTTAACAAATTAAAGTATGGGATTCTCAGTTATATTTGAATTCCAAATGAATAGTGAATAATTTTGAATACAAGTGTACCCCATATGCACACTTATCCTAAAATTATTCCCTGTTTTTCTGAAATTCAAATTTACCTTGATATCCCACATTTCATGTGGCAGTCTTACACAGGAGCAGATAACCTATTTTCTTTCAACAAGCTGGGTCAGACAAGTAGGGCATCAGCTCCTAAAGTATGGGTAGTTTGTTTGGAACTTATGCAGTATGGGGTGGGAGAAGTGGCACTTTTTCTTTTTTAATTCAGGTTGCAATACCACTTCTATGATTAAAAAAAGTGTGACATTTTAGTACTGACATGAGAAGTCACCAGGCTAGTCCCTGAATAGACTTGAAGAGTCTACGTGGAGTTGTAGCTAGGAAAGATCAGTTACCACAAGAATAAAAAGATGAAAGAAAAGTCTTTGGGGCTTTTTGCTTAAAGCAGAAAATGCTTAAATCAAGTAATTTCTGGTTTAGGAATTGAGTCAAATAACTTTGTAGTTTGTATATTAAAATAGAAAAAGAAAACTTTCTATTAATAGATAAATTTTAAAGTTTTCCTGAGTGTTAAGTGTAACATTTAATTAGGGTGTTGTGTTCAGTATTTTCTTAATTTTCAATTTCTTACAAAATGATGGTCATGCATTTGTACAGAAGCTATTGTCCTCTTTTATTAATGTAATATGTGTTTAGTAGATAAAGTCTATGAACTAGGTAACAAGCATTTTGTGACTGAAATTTCTCTTTTCAATCCACTAGTTGTGGGCCTTCGTTACTGATGACAAGCAAGAGGTTGCTCCAGCTTTTGACCTGCCCGGGTACAACCATTTTAAACCACAGACAGGGTATAATATTCATTCCATCTGCCCCATATGCTGAGAGATTATCACATATTTGACTCTCTGATTTAAGATGAATACACTTAGTCATCTAAGGTGGACATAGACTTTTCCTTCTCTTCCATATTTCCTTGGAAACATGTATGAGATATAAACACTTGCATAACAAATACCTATCTGTGAGATGACTTCATTTTTCAGTCATTTAAAACTGTTTACTATTATTTTAGGAATGTGGGGAAGAGGGACAAAGGAGAATGATGGAGAGGGTGAATTCAAGTGTGATATACTTGATGTATTGCAAGAAGTTTTGTAAATGCCACAATGTACCCCCTGCATAATAAAAAAATTAAATAAAAAGAAATACCAAGGCAAAAACACACAACCTGTTTACTTAGCACTTACTCTGGCTTTACTATTAGGTGAGTGGAAGAAAAAAACATGCTAACAGAAAATCATGATGCAATATATATGCTATTCAAGTAATAAAACACAGGGCATTGAGCAATCATTGTGAAGGCGATTAACCTATGGTAGGAGGACTAGAAGAAAGGTTTTCCCATGGGTGATAAACTCTATATTAAGCCTAGGGAAATTGTATGAAATAACACAGAAGAACAGGGCAGACTGAGTAGATGGACATGAGCCTGTAGACAGAGGTATCAAAATGTGCTAAGGGTTGAGAAGAGAGAGCATGGCACTTCCAGAGTATTTCAGGGAATTCTGTTCAACCAGAATAGTGGATGAAGGAGCCAGCAGTGGCAAGGAGTGAGATGCAGGGCAATGTGGGGGCAAAATAGACTGTGATGCTATTAAATGTCATGCTCAGCAGGTTAGAAATTCCTGAGCAATGTGGAAAGGCATAGGAGTATTCTAAAAGGAGGTTTAGGTTTTAAAATGATCACTCTAGCTGCAGGTTTGGAAGACCATATAGGAGGATGGGAGGCAAGCTAGAAGCTGCATGTAGGAGAGTGAATTAGATAGCAGCAGTGGCTTAGAGAAAAGCTGAGTGGGTCAAGGTACACCAAGAAGGAAGAATTACTTAGATTATGTGTTTAACATGAAATGATGTCAAGAAAACATTACCTACCTACATAAATACACTCAATTTTTACATATACATATTCATGCTTATATATTACTTGCTTGAGAAACTGGAAGAACTTGGGATGTCATTTACTAAGCCAGAAAAATTCACAGAGAATCAAGAAGAATGGATGGATTTGCTAAAACCAGTGAGTATCTCATGAGTTATGCTTTTACCACATGAATTTCAGGACTCTATTGCATGTCTTGGTTGAAAAATCTCATAGTAGTTTTTTTTTATGGGCTTGAATTTCAGTAGAGAACTTTGGGTTATAATTCTGGAGGCTAAGAGCATACAGATGATAAATGAGTCTTGGAAGTGGACTAAATCATCCAGGGAAATGTTTAACATAAGAGAAAAAGCAAGCTGAGGGTGGAGTCTCTTGATGCCTCCCTTAAAGAAATGGCAGAACAGCTTGGTTGGAGACTAAGAAAGAACATGGAACACTTTGGGAGGCAAATCATGAGAGTGTCATGTCATAGAAGACACAACTGCTCCGATAGATTCGGGGGATTTTGGTAAAGGAGCAAGAGAAATAAAAATTATCATGCAGACTCAAAGATCAGGATTAGGATTAAGAAACATATATTGGAATTAGTAAACGGATCTCACTGGTGGCTTGGCAAAGGCAGTTTTAGAAGTCTGGGGATATAGTGTGGTGTAAGAAATCGAGAAATGTATGGGAGGACAAGACGTAGAATAAGAAAGGTCAGAAAAGTTTATTTGAATATGTAAGCAGAGTGGGGGTGTTGAAAATGCAGGAGGAAGACTGCTGTGTGAGTGAGTGCTCTGAGGAGGCCCAAGGACTGAGTGCAGAACACAGGGGCACTGGCCCTGCATGGGAGGAAGGACAGTTTAGCAATAAGGAGAATCTGAAGCCTGCCCAGCACCTCCCCTTTCTCTCTCTCTCTTTCTCTCTCTCTCTCTCACACACACACACACACACACACACACACACACGCTCACTCACACACTGTAGGAAGAGAGGTCTAGTGTTGAAAGTGACAGATTAGGAATTAGGAGATGTGGTAGGAGGGGTGAGAAGAGGGAGAACATTTGAAATTGCCAATTTGAGACTGGGAGAGAGAGCTGTCTAGTGAAACACAGGAGGGTTGCCAGGCAGTTGTGAGTGCTCGGTGGATGTGAAAGCCATAATTTGGAATTGGAATCGATCCGAGCAGTTGTGTGATTTTCTCCATCAGAGCTCAGAAGCTCAGATGTTGAGGCTAAGAGAGTCGGCAGTGCGACTGATCCCAGGCTGTTTGAGTGCTGCTGAGCAGTGTGATGCTCGGATGCAAGGGACTCATGCCTAGGCAGACTAATTTCAGAAGGCATGGGGAAGAGGAACTTCACACCTTCAAATGAAGAATTGACAATTAAACATGTGGAGAAGTGGGGATTGAAGTACACAAGAATCGAAGGGGGAAATTTCCATATTAAAATAAGATTTATACATCAGAATTTTGGTTTGCAAAGACAGATGTTTGCCAAGACTTTTTATGAAATTTATGAAACAAGAAATAAATTTTAAATTATAACTCATCTTTGAAACATCACATGACTGTAGAAAATGGTGGAATAGTACATGAAAATAAAAATTGCCACAGTGTCAAAGGGAATGTATTATACATAAACATTCTTAGAAGTACATAGATGTATTATTTTAATACGGAAGGGAAACATATTAAAAACACTAGGAAATGGATTTTTAAAATTTATGTAAATTAACTTTTAAAAGAAATTTATGAACATTCGTAGGTAGTTTGTAAGTCCTTTACTATTTACAACCTTTAGTTGTTATCATAAGTATTTATTAGGATTTATGAAGTTGGACAAAAATAAGGTCATATGTCACCTTATTTTTGAAAAATAAATAACAAATATATTGACAATATTATAATATATGCCACTGATAGCATTTAATAACTGAACTAGCTTCACTAAAGTCAAAATTGTACATATTCCAGATTAAAAGAGTTTTGGAAGTACATTATAAGACAGAGATAAATTGTTGGATCCTCTGGAGTCTGTATAAATAGTACTATTAAATTTCTTGGTTATAAGATAGCACAGAAGTCTTGGTTGAATATATAATTATTCTCATTAAATTGTTTTAAAGATGGTAATAAGAAATATGAGAGGATACACAGTTGTTCAAACCCCAAAGAGTCACCAGGACAAACCCGTCAGTCTACAGTTGGGATACTTTTTTACTGTTGCACCTAATTTTCCTACATATTGAAGAATAAGTTGTTTTCACACATTTAGAATGTCTCTCGGACAAGAAAGTAAAAATGTGCCTTGCTAGTCTTTCAACATATGAATGTAAATCTGGTTGAATTACGTTTTAATTCAAATGACTATTTATAAGCACTTGAGGTTCCACATTTAAAATTGGCTACAGTTCATGTTGGGCAATTTTGTTTCTAAAATGCCTAAATGGTTTCGGTGTTGAACTTCCTTAAAAGTCCATCAGAGCTCTACAGATGTAACCATGTGGCCCCAAATTACCTTTAAGCAATTTAGAAAAATAAAACAAAAGGTAGATGTAGGGCATATTTTAGTGGTTGGTATGTTACTCTGTGAGTGGTTCTGTAACAATTTTGACTTTACCCAAAGAGCTCCTATTCTGCTAATGATATGTCTTCTCTTTTACATGCTCTGCAGACTCCATCATAGTAGCAAATCTTCTGGGGTATGTATGCTAAAGGGGATAGGATCATTTCTTTTGGATCCCCCTGATAAAATGCTACCCGGAGAGGAGAGGAGCTTACGTTTTCCCACAAGCCTTCATTCCTATATGTCTCTGCAGGATAGCATATGCTGATATGGACAACTTCTCATCTTGGTTGAGGGTGGAAAAGGGAGAAGGTGATAGAATGGGAGAAGGAATTTGTGTTTCATTTAAAGAGGATGAAATATTGGCAGACATGGATAAGAAATAATGAAGAGGGGGAAGACATGGATAATGGAGGAGTGATGGGGTTTAATTTCATCTGTTTTATATTTTTGCCTAGAGTTAGCCCCTATTCTTTTTATGCACTGGAGAAAAATAATGTAAAATCTTGCAGGTCAAACATGGCTTAATTTCTATGTGGGCTTTAGAGTTTATAGATCTAATATCTGTTTTAGGTTGTACAATTACTTAAATTACAGATAAAGACCTTGGAGTTCAAACTAAGTAACTAATCCAGGTTTCATGGGGCAGTACACAATTTGAATTCCTATTTTCAGATTTTAGAAGTTATATTCTTATACAAGACAATGTACTCTAAAAGAAATACTTTTTGAAATAGTCCAACTATAAAAAAATTATAAATGAGGTAACTTCTGCAATTTTCCCTTCCTACTTTTATTTCTTCTTTTATGTCTTTAAATTTAAGGCTTTTAGATATTAGGGTTAATGCCATTTTATTTAGCATAACATTTTTGCAAGTGCTTACAGAGAGAGAGAGAGAGAGAGAGAGAGAGAGAGAGAGAAAGAGAGAAACTGAAGAGGACAGGAGAGGAGTGGAAGGGAAGGAAAGGGAGAAGAGAGGAAGGGGCAATATTTCAGTGAAACACTTAGAAATTTATAAGAACACTTTTTCAGTTACACATAAATTTTCAATTTTTATTTTAAATAGATGTTTCTAGGGTGTAAAACTCATGTTTTATTCTTAGCTTTGCCCCTGAGTCATTCTCTGCCCTTGGACACCTCACTTAACACACTGTAACCTAGTAAGATTTTTCTTTTTCTAAACTAAATTATGTTTGGAAAGAGAAAACTTTAGTTTCCCTTGTTGTGATATTTCTCTGTTTTCTTAAAGTACTTGAGATCCTGAGTGTCCTGCTGTGACTTGTTCAAGCATAATTTGTAACAGAAATAAGATTGGAAGGTTTTTGATTTAGTGTGAGGAGCTCTTCGAAAGGCATCTTTACAGTTGAAGTATGGCTAACCTATCATTTTCTTTCATATTGCCTTGTATTGGATCATCTCACAACAGTGTCACATGCGTCCATCCACTGCCTGCATCTCTGGGAAGCTGTAACACTGGCTTACTATGTAACAAAGAGACTATGACTGTCAATTTGTTCCTGAAATTTGCTTCATAAGTAGGAGTGGGATTAAACTGTAGTTTTCACTTTAACATTGTTAAATAATTTAGAATCCTCTCTGGCTATTTTCCTACTAATGTTGCTTGTGACAAACTACTTTGCTTTTCCCCTCAGATCATTAAGAATATCTGCACTAAGATAATTATATACTCATAGTTGTGAAAACTAAGATGACAAAGGTAGGTCATTAAATTTGGTTCTCCTAAAGCTCATTTGCTTCCATGTAAGCTTTTCAACACAGGTATTGATTTTTTAAAAAAATTATTAGCATATATTAACTGTATAAAATAATGTGTGCCATTATGACATTTGCATACTCATTGATTTTAATTGGTGTTTTGGTTTTGAAGCAAATGTTGCATATATTTGAATACTCAAAAAACAGTTTTATTTTGTCTACATAAAAGATTTGTTAACAGAGTGGTTATACTTCATATGGTTGTAGGTTAAAAGCAGATTTAAAGGCAAATCTTTCAGTTTTATTTCTGTGGAAGTCAATTTTTCAGATAGTTTTTTGAGTGACATCAATATGGCTGGCACACTGTAAATGTGCCAGTATTATGGAAAACAAATTCCTGCTTTTGAGGAGCTAATAATCTAGCTGAAGAAATGCTACCTTTATATCAAATATTTATAGAAGTTGAAAGCTATATTCATATAACAATTGCCACAAAATAATATGTAACTAACCACCAAATGAGGGTTTATAAGAAATAAAACACTATTAGCTATCCAATGGAACAGGCCTAGGGAGAAAGGATGAGGCTTGAACTAGACCTCGAGAGATTACGAGAGTATTTGTTAGGAGGCAGGAAATAGGGAAAGCCACAGAGGCTTGTGGAATAACTTGAATAAAGGCGAAGAAGTGATGTGGAATGGGTGAATGCTTTTTAGGTTGGTCAAGTAGAATGGATGTGGGTACAAAGGAGAAGTTAAAAATAAAGTTTTATGGAAGAAGAGTTGTATGATAAAAACATCATTTATGGAGGAAATATAATTGAAAAGTTATATAAGATAAACTAGGTAGAAGAGAAGCATGAAGGAGACCAGTTCTGAGGAGTTGCAGTAGTTGTATAAGAGGATAAAGGCACAAACAAAGCCAGAGAGGGTGAAAGTGTGTATTTATTTATCTGGAGAGTAAGATAAGAATTATTCTATGGTCATGTTTCCCAAATATATTCAATTGAGTAAAATAATAATGACTCAAATGAAGATATGTCTATAACCTGGTATGTGATTTACTTAAACACCAAACTGGTTCCTGTAAAATTATTTTTGTCTGTACAGTAGGCAACTTATAAGATGGTTGCCAAATACTCCTGACTAAGAGACTTTTGTCTAATGAATAGATTGACGAAAGTAATGGGTTGTCACTTGTCAGAATAAGTTACAAAAGAATGTGGCTTCCATCATTTACTCTCTTACTGATTTGCTCTGAGGGAAGTCAGCTGTCATATTATGGAGAAGTATATGTGGCAAGGCACTGATGATTTTTGATCAGTAGCCAACAAAAGCTCTCAATGAGTGGTTAAGCTTGGAAGTACACCCTCCCACAATTCAGTCTCATAACAACCAATTCTCCAGCCAAAACCCTCACTGCAGCCTCATCAGAGACACTGAACCAGAGACATGTGCTAAGCCATAATGGAAATCTTGATCCCGCTGAAACTGTATAGATGACTAATGTATAGCTCTGCTAGTCCTCATTTTGCTTAGTTCTCTTGGTTAAATTTAAAGATTCATTGACTATATCAAACCTCTATTCCATTAGTCTGTCAGTGTTAGACTACACTGCTTGCATTTCACAATGTACATTGAAGTATTTAATGCCTTAGTATAATTTTCATCTTTCCTTATCCTCTCTTATTCTCAATTGATACTTATGACACTATTATATTTTTACTATAAGCATTATTATTTAGCTTTAATTTTGACACTATATTAATTATTGTATTATAGATATTTCATTTTGTGTTTATAGAAACAATGGTTAGTATATATAAAATCACAACTATGCAAATAATTACTACAAAACAAAGGTGTATTTTAATCCTTTAAAAGAAAATGATATGGGTTAGGGGTGTATCTCAGTTGTAGAACACTTGGCAGGCATGCGCAAAACCCTGGGTTTCACCCCCAGCAACACAAACACACACACACACACAGACTTACACACAAAGATGATGTGTCTTATTTCCCAAAAGCTGTGTTGCTCAAAAAGAAACATGGATAACATAAACAAGTGGGGCTGAGGGGGGAAGTCTGAGGGTACATATGGTACATAATAATTACTACTCTTGATTCATTTGAAAGTGGACTTTGTGCTTTTAACACTTGAACATCTCTGAGTTTGGGATGCATCTTGAAATCATTGCTGGTCAGGCAGTGGTAATGATCTTGTACTTACTGCCTGCTCATGTGAAAACTTGATCATGGCTGTTTACAGTATCATCATTTTAATGAGGGATGCACATTGTTGGCACTACATACATTGAGTGTGATTGTCTTTTAAAATGTCATCAGGAAAAGAACACTATGATTCAGCAATACTACAAAGAGATTTTGTATACACAGAAAGATGGAAACAGTAGTATGATATGTGCTCATATGTGTCTATAAATCTACAAGAGTTATGGTAATCAGTATAAAATAAAAATTCTACATAAGAAAGAATAGTGTCATAGCTTAATTAGGGACATTTTTCCCTCAGCAGTTAGAATAGCATATTATCTAACTGGCAGACTTTTGTTTTGGTGGTGTTGAGGATGGAACCCATGGTTTAGGATCTGGTATATACTAGGCAAGTGCTCTTGATACAGCATTGAGCTACATCCCCAGCCCCTAATCTATAGTTCTGGTATCAATGAAATATGATTTTAAGTGTATATGCTATATTCTGCCTTTACTTTTCAGTAAGTTCTTTCTTCTTGATTTTTGTGCAGTTAGGTTCTAACAGCCTAATCTGTTTTGTGTTGTGGGCCTCTATGACAGAAGCAGTAGATAATCCATCCTTCCAGTCCCTTTATCTATCTCCTCTTTCTAGTGTAACAGAATTTTGGGCTGGACACAGTTCCCATCTTCCTTGCAATTATATAGGAAAATGTGACTAAGTTCTGCCCATGTAACATGCACAACCTGGTTTGTGCATCTAGATTAAAATGAATCCACCCCTCCCTTTTACTTCTTTCTTTCCTCTGAAGCTGAGAGTAGATACGGTGTGGAGTCACCTTTGACATAAAAAGAGAGATTGCAAAATAAGATAACATCACCTAACATCACTGAGTCATCCTGTTAGTATTGAATAATCTATGCTTACTGATACATGAGAAAAAAATTTGCTTTGTTTAAGTCAATGGATTTCAAGGAACAATTGAGTTATTCTTTTTAGCATGTGGTAAGTTCACAAAAGTTTGAAAAATCGACCTTAAAGAACAGATGTGATATACCAAGGTTTAACTTCACATTTTTTTCCTGGGAATAGAGTCATTGAATATCAATACAAAAAGACATTGCCTGACAAATATTGTTGAACTTTAATTTTTGGATATGGGGGGAAATGCCACAAAATTATTGTTCCATACATGAGTACAGAGATCCAAGAAACACAGGGCATGAAAGAAGCAAAAAGGCGCATACCTTAAAAGTCATATTATATATTTAATTTCTTGTTCATGCCACAATACAGTGTGTGCCAGTGGGTAAGTAGTCTGCCCTCCTAAGTCCTCATAGTCACTGGGCAACAGGAAAAGAAGTGAGGATCACACTTGGAGAGTTTTGATGCAAATGGTGCTCATTAATACACAAATGGCAGACACTGTACTCTTCCTTCCCTTGACTGTTGCTTTCTCTGACTCTTTATCACTCTCATTTGATTTTGTTACTTTGATCAGAACTCAGAAACATAATGGTATAACACTAGGCAGAAAGAAATATTAAGGATCCAAAATAAAGAGCTAGGTTAATATAGGTTGATAGTTATTCACATAATAATCTCAAAAACCAAACAATTGTTTACCTCTGAGATTAGCAAGAGCAGGAAGCTGTTGCCTCCTCTAGCTGGAGTAGGCAGTGGTACCTGAATCTCAGTCATGTTATGCATGGGAAGCTGAAATTACGATATGACTGTTCGGTGGGAGCCAGAGCTATGCAGGGGATGCAGCCACTGGCGTAAATACTGTGCTGCTTTTTCTCTTCTCTTATTTTTCCTCCAGAATCCCTTCTTTGGCAAAAACAGCTTGAAGTCACTAGCACATGCCTGAGGTTAGTGACCCTGCACTGAAGAGATGACCAGAGAAAGGGGAAGATCTGGGAGCAAATAGGTCACAGATGGTCACCTGGTCCAACCTCACTATAAAAAAACGGCTTGAGAATACAGTGTGCATGCCCAAAAGTAGGAATATTGATGCGGATGAGCCTGGGAAAGCCAAAGGAATAGGAGAGGCTGAGAGCTCCTAGTCAATTGGGAAATCCTGACTAAAAGGTGCTGAACAAGTACTTCTAAAAACCAGCTTGTTAATATATGGGCTTTGGTCTCTTAAACTGTGCAGAGTTTAATGTCTCCTGTATTTTAAATACATCTGACAGGTTTTAAAGTGGTTTCCTCCCTCCCTCTCTCCCTCCCTCCTCTCTCCCTCCCTCCCTCCTTCCTTCCTTCCTTCCTTCTTTCCTTCCTTCCTTCCTTCTTTCCTTCCTTCCTTCCTTCCTTCTTTTCTTCCTTCCTTCCTTCCTTTCTGTCTCTCTCTTTCCCTCACTCTTTCCTCCTTCCCTCCCTTCCTTTCTTCCTTTTTCCCTTTCTCTTTTTCTCCTTTTCTCCTTCCCTCCTTCCCTCCCTTCCTTCCCAGTACTGAAGTTTGAATTCAGGGCCTTATGCTTTTTGGGCAAGCACTCTGTACCACTTTGAGCTATGCTCCCAGACCCTTTCTGCTTTAGTTATTTTTTTGGATAGGGTCTTGTTCTTTTTGCCCTGGGGCAGGTCTCAGACTGCAATTCTTTAACCTATGCCTCCAGAGTAGCTTGGATTATAGGCACGTTCCTCTACACACTGTCTATGTATATTTTTTAATAAGCTTAGAAACTAAAAATACACTGGATGCTATTAAAAAAATTTTTTAAGTTTTCCATTTGAATCCAATTCATTGCATTAAGATTCAATTTGCAGTGAGTGATGCAAGAGAAATCTGGAAATATTAATTTCCCTAGTCTTGAAAGAGCTCATTGTCTTATATTCTGGATTCTAGAACTAAGATATTTTTGGTCATTTACTTTAAGCTAATGAGTCTTTGCTTAACATTTGTTAGATAACCTAAGAAGGGTGATCCATCTCTTGCCTGGATACTCTTACCAACAAGTTTTAAGGAATGCAAATGAAAAACACTACGCTCTTGCTTCCCAAATACTGCCTTCTATATCACTCTTATTTGACTTTTCCACTTTATCTGTGCAGACAAGCACTGCATATTTATCTAATAATTATCAGCCTAAGAAACTCATCTACAACAAGGGGCTGTTTCTAGTTGAGAAGACCAGAGGGCTATTACAATTTTGTAAACTGATCATATTGGAGAAGAGAAAAAATATACTGGGTTTCAAAGCCAGCAAATAATTAGACTAGAGATAATTAGTTAGACACACAAATAATAAGGACTTTTGTTGTAAATGTTGAATTTTCTATATTAGTAATGCATATTAGCATTATGAGTTTGGGGTGGATATATCAGAATGTCTATCTCTAGGGAAGAAATTGCTCTAAAAAAGTTATTAAAAATCTGATCCTTTATATCATAAATAAGGGAATTTATATTAAGTTATTTCAAGATACATGATCTGGATATATAATCACAAAGTCATGTCTCATTTTATTTTATTATTTATTTATTAATTTTTTAATTATTCACTTATTCACATGTGCATATATTGTTTGGGTCATTTCTCCCCCCGTCCCCTCCCCCACCCTCTCTTCCCCTCCCCCCCCCACTTCCAGGCAGAACCTGTTCTGCCCTTATCTCTAATTTTGTTGAAGAAAAGACATAAGTATAATAAGGAAGACAAAGCATTTTTGCTAGTTGAGTTAAGGATAGCTATACAGAAAATAAGGATTGCTTTCGTGTACACGTGTTACAACCCATGTTGATTCATCTCTAACTGATCTTTACACCGGTTACTGATCCCTTTCTCATATTAACCTGTGTCTCATTTTAGGAAACATGCATTTTTCCAGTTTGCTAGAGGGAGGCAAATATATATTTTTTGAAAATAATGACACATCACTGTTCATTTCAGCTTATTTCACTAAATGTACTCAAAAAGCCTAACAAACAATGTAAGCACATATAAATATAGGAATAAAGGAAAAAAGGAGCCTAACAAATAGTAACTAATTTTAACTCACAATGTCTCTGCAGTATTTGAAGCTAGAAGATGCTATGATGGTTTTAGTACCGCATTTTTGACTCCTTGATTTACATCATAAGCATCACTCTCCTCATTTTGTTGCCATAGAATCTGGATCAAGTGAGGCCACAGCAACAGACATTCAGAACAAGAACTGCAAACAGTTTCATCTCACCACAATCACTTGCTGATTGGTAGTGGCTATCACAACCTCTGTGGTGAGAAAGTTTCTTAGAGCATGTCTGGTTCAGCATGATGGAGTATGGTGATTAATACTAATGCCTTCCAAAACCATGGGAAAGGAAGAGATTTACCAGTTATATTTCAATACTTACAACATCTGAATTTGTGTTGTGAATAGAAAATAAGATCAAATTGAAACAGATTTTCAGGGACCAGTACTCTGACTATAGACAGTTTTCAAATTAATTAATAAGTATTTACTAAATATGAGGACCATAGCATTTATTCCATCATTGTAGATGTTTATAATGTCTTTTCCCCTCTCCACCCATGCTCCACAAATTCTTTGATGTGAGACAGGATAATTTTCCAGGTGTAGAGGAGTGAGTGTACAAATGTTTGTATAGTTGACAGGGTCAGTAAAGAATGCATTGGATTGTGTGTTTTCTCCTTTAGTCTTTAAGACTGGTGAAATTTTTGACATTGTTTTATTGTGGGGACCACATTTCCTTATTTTAGTGTAAATGCTCTTAATAAGCATTTATTGAACAAATACTATATGCTAGCCATTGGGATGAAAGAACATTCACAAATCCAGTTTGTGTGCTGAGATTAGTTTTAATTTTTTTTAATTTTATTTTTAGTTTTACTTTTTTATAGTGCAGGAGATATGAATAGGAAGGTACTTGAGGTTTAAGCAAACAGCAAAGACAGCTCTAGAATATTCAAACTAAAATAATTTTATTTGTTGGTCAAGTTACTTTCTCTTTCTTCTGCAAGAAATACAACTTCCTACTGATAATGATAATAATGTTTTTGGAAAAGCATTTCCTTTTAAAAAATTTTTCTATCATGGTATAATTATTATGCAATTAAATGCATGTATCTCAAGTGTTCATTTCAATTATTTTTGACAATTAGCTTCACCATCATTCAAAAAAAATAGAGAACATTTTCAGCACCTCCAGCATGTTTCTGCATGCCTTTTCCAAATCAATTCATCTCCCATCTTCCTTCCTCTGACCAGTCACTTTTTGATATTATTATATTATTTTTTATTTCATTATGGTTAGTTTTGTTTTCCTGATACTTCTTATAAATGCAAATGTTTAATGTACATTTTTATGTCCCCTTTTTTTGTCAAATTAATGACTTTAAGATTCATGTCTGTCATTATGAAAATCAGGAGTAGACTATTTCTTATTGTTGAGTAGTATTTTGTTATATGAATGTACCACCTTTTGTGTATTTGTTCTGATGATAGACATTTGGATTACTTCCATCAGTTATTATAAACAAGGTGGGTATATTTATTCTTGTAGAGAGCAATGTTTCATTTATCTGAGGTAAATATTAAGAAGTAACATTTTGGGATCATACTATATATAGATATAGATACATATATATGTGCATATATTCTAAAAATGTACAAAAAAGTTCTAAAAATGTACAAAAAAGGCATTTTATATACCTATTAAAAAAGAATGGGCATTCCAGTTGCTCCCCCTATTTGACAACATTTATTGGTATTATAAAATAATTGTAGTTATTGTGGAAGTCGTGAAATAACATCTTATTGTGGTTTTAATTTATATTCCCATGATGATTTTAAATGCTCTCATATGTGCATATTAGCATACATTTGTTTTATTTTAAAAAGCATCTGATTAAGTGTTTTGTCCACTTAAAAAACTGGGTTACTCATCTTCTTTACTGACTTACCTTTCCTTATTGAGTTGGCACTGCACCTAGGTGGAAAACCAATGCAATCTATATTTCTTCTAGACTCTTTTGTTCCACTGTTCTATTTGTACATTTTTTAACATTTTTATTATCATATTATTATTGTGCTGGGGGTACATTGTGACATTTACAAAAATTCTTACATCATAGTTGAATTCACCTCCTCCATCATTCTCCTTTATTCCCTCTCCCCCAATTCCTCAAATAGTTTCAACAGGTCTCATCTTTCCATTTTCATACATGAGTACATACTATTTCTACCATATTCACCTTCATACAACCTTTCCTTAAATCCTCCCCCCTCTCACTGGTGCTAATTCCCAGACAGGACTTGTTTTATCTTTCTGTTCTCTGTTTTTGAAAAAAGACATTTTTGTTTGCTTAAGATAGCTAGACAGGGTGTTTCATTGTGACATTGCCATGCATGTATGTATTATAACCTAAATTGATTCATCTCCTCTATTTTTCTCCTCTCTATTTTAGCCCCTTTTTGTGGTGATTTCAACAGTTTCAAAAATTCTCTATTCATTTGTGTACAGAAAGTACATCAGCCATGTTCACTTTCTTAACTTCCTTCTTTACCTTCCTTCTCCCATTAGTGACCTCCCCTTAGCATGGCCTGTTTTTCATAACATTGCTTGCATTTGTATTGGGCCTATATTCTGCAAATGAGAGAAAACATGCAGCCTTTGGGTTTGTGAATCCAGCTAACTCACTTAAGACACTGTTCTCCCGTTCCATACATTTACCTACCAATGACAAAATTTGATTCTTCTTTATGGTTGAATAAAATTCCATTGTGTATAAATACCATATTTTCTTAATCAATTCTTCAGTTGTGGGACATTTTGATTGTTTCCATAGCTTAGCTAACTCTAAACTGAACAGAGCTTTTTCAAAGAAAGAAGTTCAAATGGCAAAAAAACACATAAAGAAATGCTCAACATCCCTGGCTTAAGGAAATGCAAATCAAAATCATATTAAGATTCCACATCACTCCTGTTAGAATGGCTACCATCAAGAACACAAACAACAACAAATGTTGGTGAGGATGTGGGGAAAAGGAACCCTCATACACTGTTGGTGGAAATGTAATTAGTACAACCACTATGGAAAACAGTATGGAGGCTCCTCAAAAATCTAAAAGTAGAACTGTCATAAGATTTAGCAATTCTACTCTTAGGGATATGCCTGAAGGAATGTGAGTCAGGTTACAATAAAGACAGCTATACTCCTGTATTTGTCCATTCTTAATGCCAATAACGCACTCCTCTCTTTATTAATGAGTCACAAAACCAGGTAGGGAAAGTTCAGCAAATTCATTCTTTTTTCTTCATGATTGCTTTGGTTATTTTTAGATCCCTTATGTTTCCTCATATGCTTTCAAATTGAATTGTCACTTTTTACACAAAAGCCTGCTGTGATTATGTTGGATTATAGTGTTGAGTATATAAGACAATTTAAAATTGACACCTTAAAAATATTGTTTTCCCGATGCATGAGCATGGTATATATCTCCAACTAGTTGGGTGTTGTTTTCTCTTAGCAATGCTTTGTAGTTTTTTCCTAGATGTTTTTATACATTTTTCATTAGATTAGTTCACAGGTACTTAATGTTAATTGATCTCTTTTTAAGTTTCATTCTGTAAATTCAATTTAAAATGTTTTCTTTGCTAACGTAAAGTAGGTTTTTTACATATGGACCTGGTGACCTGCAACTTTACTAAATTTGCTTATTAGTTCTAGTAGGTTTTATTTTTTTCAGATTCCATAGCTTTCTATGTATGTGACCATAGCATCTACAAGTTATATACTTTCTAATTTTGACATTCTTTATTTTACTCATTGCCCAATTTAAACTTCCATTATAATATTGAGCAGAAATGATAAAAGTGGATATCCTTGCCTTCCTCTCAAACTTAGGAGAAAGTGCTACAATATTTCACCACTAATTATGGTGTGAGTTGTAGATTTTTAAATTTTTCTTAAAGTAATGCACTTTATCAACTTGAAGAAGTTTTCTTATTTTGGTGAAAGCTTTTATGATGAAGATATGAAAAGTTTGCCAAATGCTTTTTCTATGTCTATTGAGATGATCTTATAGAATTTCTTTTTGTTATATTAATACTCCATGTTAAAAGGCTGATTTTTCAAATATTGCACAGCCTTACATTCCTACAATCAAATCTAGTCATGATACATTATCCCTCTTTTGTCATTGATGTAGTATCTCTTTTATTTATTATTGTATTTGATTGTCTAGCATTTCTTAAAGATTTATGCATTTATGATTATGAATAATACTGGTTATCTTCCTTAAAAATTTGGTAAATACTTCAGGGAAACCATATGTGTCTGAAGTTTTTCCTCTCTCTCTCTCTCTCTCTCTCTGGATTTTCTTTGAAAAGCTAGCATTCTTTTATTTTCTTATTATTCTTGGTAAGTTGTGATCTTAAAGGAATTTGTCTGTTTTATAACATTGTTGAATTAATTGGCATCAAATTGTTTAAAATATTTTCATGCTATTTTTATTGTTGTCTGTAGGCTCTATAATGATATCACTTTCTTCATTCTGATATGTATACATCTATCCTAAGAATTAACTTTTGACTTTGTATCTTGTATTTATCATCTGTCTTATATTAAATTCATTGATCTTGTTGTTTTTTATAGTTTTACCTGCTTTGATTCTAATTTATTCTCTTGTTTTCTAGCTTCACAAAGAAAGAACTTGGAACATTGATTTTATCTTCATTTAAAGTTCTGAGTTTCCCTTAGGTAATGCTTTATCTATATTCCACAAATTTTTATGCATTTTGGTTTCTTTATCATTCAGTCTAAAACATTGTTCAGTATTGTTATTTTATGCTTGAAATATATTATTTTACCATTTTGATACTTCCTTACTTTTCTTAGTAGTACTTTTTCTTGAAATCTGTTTATATTAGTAGAGTCAGTTCAATTCTGCTATGCTTAGTGTTAGCATGGTATATTTTTCTGCTCTTTCATTTTCAGTTAACTCATGTCTTTGTTTCAAAGTGTGTCTCTTTTAAACATAAAGTAATTTGACCTTGAATTTTTAAGTAGCTTGACATTCTTTATTTTGGGTATTTTTATTATGTTTACTGTGACTATTGATGGGTTAAATTCTTATCTTGACTTAGATGAGTCTATCACCTTGACTTTTAGATGGTTATTCTAGCCATTATTCCTGCAATCACTAAGCTAGCACACATAAATGATATTTTAATATCATGTACCTTGCATCAATATTATTTGCTTTATCCTCCTTTTACTCTTTGTTCTCTTGTTGTTTTATATTTTATTATTATTTATTCTGAAATTCCATAGTACATTGTCATTATTTTCACTTATACTGTCCATATTCCTTTAAGTAAATTCAGAAATAATTATAAAAACATTATGTATGTGATTGTATACATACACATGTACACATATCTATACAAATACACATACATACAGAAGAATAAAATGCTTTTTTATTTACACTTATTTACATTTTCTGATTCTCTTCATTTTTCTCCTATAGTTCCAAAATTCTATGATATCATTTTTCTTTAGCCTGAAGAACATTTTAGTATTTATATGGAAAAGGATTGCTATACTACTGTTAACTTTTGTCTGTCTAAGAATATGTTTATTTTGCCTTCTATTTGGATGAGTATTTTAGCCATATATCTAATTCCAAGCTCACTGTCTTCTCCCAACCCCAGAACTTTACAGATATCATTCCCTTTTCTTCTAACTCCCATTGTTTTTATTGAGAAGTCAAGTATTACTAACATTATTGGTCCATTCTGTATAATGTGTTTGTCGCTCAACTGCTTTAAGACACACTCTTCAATTTTGGTACATCATTTGACTATGATATACCTCATGGTTTTTTCATTTACTTTGTTTTGGGTTTTTTTTTGTGTGTGTGTGTGTCTATCTTACATAGGGCTATTGATTCTGTGGTTTGACCTTTTTATTTTGGTAGTACTGGCATTTGAACTCAGAGCCTAGTGTTTGCTAGGCAGGTTCTCTACCATCTCCAGTCCATGTGATTTAACTTTTTAAAATCAGTTTTGTGAAACTGATAGTCATTACTTTAAAAAAATTTTATTAGGATATATTCATTACACAGTGTGGGAGATTCATATTGACAATTCCAGTTAGACTTATATTGTACATTATTTTCATTGCCCCCATTGCCTCTCCCCCTCAACCTCCTACTTAACCCACCTAACAGTTGAGCTGTTTCTGGATTTGCTTCTATGGACTGTTTTCTCTCTTGGTCACCATTATATATTTATTTCCTAATTTGTCTTATAATTTTTCATTATTTTCAAAACATTTTGTGTAATAGAACAGTAGAAACTAAAGTCAATAATATTTGCTTCATTTTCAATCAAACCATTAGAGAAGGTGCTGAGTCAATATGATGTTGATTTGTGTTTATGGTTTATTTCAATTTTAATTTAGATTAGTGTTCCACTGCCTTCAACTGCTTTAAGGACTGAATAAGGATTTTCCCTTTTACAAGGTGTAGAATCAGAGGGCTGTTAATACTCCAGATGTCTAGCTGAGCTTGAGAGATTTCACCAGCTTTTGGAACTATTGGAGAGCAGGTTTTGGGGTTCCTGGAGTGTCGTTTTTGCTTTCAAGTACTGAACATGCTTTTGAACTCTGGGAAACGTCTATCAGAATTGTTATCCTTCCCCAGATTTTATGAAGACACAGATGCCTTGAAGAAGTTACCTGTTCAGTTTTCTGACTTAGTCCTTAGAGTTTGGTGCCTTATTTCCTATAATTAGTGAATACCCATGGAAAAGAGTTGACAGATGGATATAGATTTAGTCTATAGGTGGAATCTCTCCAAATTATAGTCTACCATGTCAACCTACATGTGTATTTTTAACAATTCTTAAATCTATACCTAGTGTCTACTTCTTTCCTTCCCTCATTTCACTCTCATGATGTAATTCTTCCTCAGAAACCTAGGGTTCTTTCTCTTCTATGAAGGTCTTGCCACCTTCTGAATATTAGCTTGTTTAAATTTCATTGTGTTTTTGACTCATTGATGATATGTTTCAAAAACTGGATTTTGAGCTTATTTGCGATTTTGTTGGTTTTATTATTTGGATGGAGTGACAGTCTTTTGTAACTTTCTCATCTGATTCAAATGTGAATTCCATTTATTATGTTATTATTAATTTAAAATGCCTCCCTTTATGTGTGACATTGCTGGTTTAGATACAAATGATACACATAATATAGAAAGTGACAGAGGTCAATAGGAGAAGTGTACCAGGAACTAGAGAAAAGGTTAGTTCTAGAAGAATTAATTTAAAAGGTAACACACATGTCCAGGAAAGCAATACGAGTCAACTCCCTGTATAGCTATCCGTATCCCAACTAGCAAAAACCCTTGGTCCTTCCTATTATTGCTTATACTCTCTCTTCAACAAAATTAGAGATAAAGGCAAAATAGTTTCTTCCTGGTAGCCAGGGGGTGGGGGGGAGAAGGAGGGGGCAGGGTAGATAAGGGAGGGGGTGGGGGGAGGGGGGAGAAATGACCCAAACATTGTATGCACATATGAATAAAAGAAAAAAATATAAATAGAAGCCAAATTATTCCAATTCCTTATTCTAACCAGAAATCTTCATAGCAAATTATATTATTTTGTTCTCCTCTTAGATTAGCAAACTGAGTTTTGTAGTACTTAAAACATGAAGGATATTGGAGCAAGGCATCTCAATGACTCATGCTTTCCTTCTGGTTTCTTGAAATTCAAATTTGGAAACATTTGATAAAAATATCTGGGTGCTCTGAACTGGTTATAATGTATATAGGGCCCTAATTGTCACTGACTGATTCCAAAAAAGATGTTTTTTCTCTGTATTCTGTTTCCTACTTCTCTAACTTATAAGAAATGTTTGGTACTTAAGGTAGATTTATAGTTTCTTTTACTGTTCTTTACTCAAAGTAAGATAGCCTCCCTACTAAAGCCATACTTTTTCAGATATTGCATAATGTAATTATGCTATTAATCTTATTTTCAAATTTCATTTATTTACTTATTTTAGTATTTATTTATAAGTCAGTGTTTTATCTATTTAATTACTTTGCACTATTACTTAAAGCAATCCAAGTCCAAGTTATTTATAAAGGTTTCTGGTATAATTTCATATATACCTTTTAACAGGATTTCTTTCTCAACATAAAGCTTTTGTGTTACATTAATATAATATATTCTTTGAAGCTGACCAGTTTTTACCTTGTTTCTCTCACTCAATATCCATATATTCTTATATATATTCATAGCTTATTTTTCTTTCTGTTGTGGGAATTGTCATATTTGTAACTTTGATAGATCATCAAGGCAATTTTATCTGGCACTCTGCCCTGATTGAATTCTGCCTGGACAAGAATTAAGTAGCAATTTGACACACATTTGTTTTTCTTTGGTGCATATAAATCTCTCCTTCTTGGAATGGAAAATGGATGTCTTGTTTATTTATTTATTTTATTTTTTAAGCATTCATGTGCAAAATCTTTAGAGTAGTTCTCATTCCTAAGATCCCCTTTATAGGTTTTATATTGTCAAGTAGTCTTGTTATAATGGAAAATAAAATTGCATAGAAACAATGATGCACTGCTTTCTTTCCTTTTTTTTTTTTGACATCATGAGTATAGTTTAGCCTGATTGTCCAGAGTTAGATGGGACCCAGTGGACACTCTGCTCTACGGTTGATTTACACTTCTGGTTATCTAAATACAGATGGGGTTTGAAATATTGTATAACATTGCAAAAAAAATGAACAAAGCAAATCATATATGGAAGTCTTGATTAGGTTAAACTTGAAACAGTATGGCTAGTTCTTTGACAGATGCTCTTTTTTGTTGTTTTTACATTTATTCATATGTGTATACATTGTTTGGGCCACCTCTCCACCCAACCCCCTCACCCCCCTGACAGATGCTCTTTTGATGTTAAAGATAATCTATAACCCCTACATGTAAACCTGAACAATAGGGATCCATTTCCAGGGCTGGCAAGTTAGATATTACTACATAGCACTGACATATGCAAAAACACAAAACTCATACAAAAAACATAATTAAAAAGAAGACTTCTGTCACTTGAGGTCTGCCGTCAGCACTGGCACAATCTTGACATATAGTCCTAAGCATTTATTCTGTGATCAACTCCATTCAGATCTTTAAACTTGTATTGTCTTTAAACTCGTATTGTAGAAATAACAGGAGACTTCCTCCAAGTGGGGTGAAGGTTTGAGGATTAACCCTTCAGCATCAGAAATCGACACTGACTTTCAGTACAGGAAGGATTTCAATGGGAGAAAAGACACATTAGTTGTCTTGTCAAATGGTTCCTTCCAGATAGCATGATTGCCGTCAATTTGTAGTATTATGAAGAGATTTCTCTGTAGTGAAGAGGAGCCTTTTTCTGTTTGTTTTCCTTTCCAGGTCATGGTTCTGGGGTATTAATGTTATAGTGTGACATTTACAAGAGTTACATATGATGACTGAGGAATTTTTACAATAAGAAACCGTTTATTTGTATCTACTCTGATACTTGCACATGTGTAGGTGAAAAGGTAGTTTAGGTGAAGTATATCAGTTGTTTAGACAGGCAGGTGAAGTGTTATTAGTTGTTTAGATGGACATTGAATGCAAGAATTGAAACAGTTGTGGTTTTATTAAAAAGTAGTGATTTAATTAAAATTTCAAAAAATTAGATGTAAATATCACAATTTAATGTCTGCTATTACTTTAACTTTGTGGTCATTAATTTCAGTATCTAGCATATAATAGTTGACCAAGAATATTTTATAGTGAAAATAATTTTAATTAAAAATTTCCTAATTAATTATGAAATGAATTTACATTTTTTATATTAAAAAATTAAAATTTAAATTATTTAAATAATTCTCATCAATAGAATACAAATTACATTAAATCGTTATTATAATGATAAAAATCATTGTTTCTATTGAAGTGAAATTAAGAAAAATGAATTTTATATAATGTACAATATTTTATGAGCATATTTATTTGTATTTTATTATCCATACAAACATTATCAACTAGCCAAGAAATATCACTGGTTATCTTTGATTTTTTTTAAGCTTTCAGTTGTATAAAAAGAATAGCTACATACATATTTTTCAAGTTTTGTTATTACATAAAGGTATAGTTGTCAAAGTAGAAGGATAAATACAATTTATCTAAAAATTTATTAGCTTGATTTACAGAATTTAAATGATATCTAAATGCTTAGTGGTTAAATAATTAACATAAAATTTTAAATATTTCATTATGATATGTGAGTCTTATTTGGACACTGGCCCTATAAATATTTGTAATAAAACTGCTTCTAAACCTTCCCCCTTAAAATTGAATGTTTACTGTCTATTTTACATGAAGGGGTAATCATTAATTTCTACAGGTATGATAATAGTATCATGCAATAAAATATCTGCATGTTATTGATATACTTACAGTGTTATTTAGTAAATGAAAGATGATAAACGTTATAAATTTGATTTAAATTATAACAAAACTATTGAATCTTTTCTTTTGTCAAGCTCTATGAGAAGAAAAGGCATATATATGCTCCTTTGCAAATTAGAGTTTGGAAAAAAAAAACCCTTACTTTTTTTGTTTCTTTTGATCAAGAATTTTATTTTCATCCTTGCCTCAAGATATATTTTAGAGCACAGGGGTTAAAACTATGTGTTTTAAAATAAATCTGATCTGAGTTTCAATTTTTTACATTTTTTCCAGCTTTTTGATGTTAAAAAAGTTATTTAGTCATCTGAAATCTCAATTTTCTCATTTAAAAAATGACAGTAATACTCCTAACACTGGTTTCATAGCATTAGAATGAAGATTAAACAAAATAATATATTTTGCTTAACACAATGCTTGACACAGAACAAGTACTCGATAAGATGATAGCTACTTAATAACATCAGCCAGCATTAGTTTTGGATATAAGAAGATTATTTAGATATAACATTGCTGGCAATTGTTATGGTTTGAGTCTAAAATGTTCCCCAAAGGCTCATGTGTTAAAGGCCTGGATACCAGCTGCTGGGCTTTCAGGAAGTGACTGGATCATGAAGGCTCAACTCACCAATGAATTAATTAATCCATCATAATTTGATATTATTGTATAGAAAATTAAAAGTTTCTACTTAGAGGAAGTAGGTCACTAGGGCAGTCTTTTGAAGGGCATACCTTATGTGCAGCCCTTTGCTGTTTTTGTCTTTTTGCTTTTGGCTGACATGAGGTGAGCAGCTCTGTTCCACCATGCCTTTTCACCATGATGTTCAACCTCATCCCAGAACCAGAAACAATGGAGCTAGTGAAACCTCTGAAACAGTGAGCAAAAACAAACATTTCCTACTTTAAATTGTTTTTCTCAGGTATTTAAGGACAGCAACAAAAAGTGACTAACACAGTAATATTTATAAAGTGGTCTCCCCACCCCAGGCATTCAGTTTATTATAGCTTTATTTAAAAGTGTGCCATTTCTTTCTGCTCTTAGTTCCTGGACAATTCTGGTTTGGAGATAGTGAAGCTGCAAAATGTTTTGATTCTTTCATTGGATGTTTTGGTGATTGAACATCATAGTCTTTTGGAGCTGGGTGGTTGGTAGTGAGAGAAGAGGGGTAAGAATAGATGGGAAGAGAAAGAGCAAGAGACTAAGGGAAGTATATTAAGACCTAAAGGAAGAAAGTACTGGTGCTTGTCACTTGAAAAGAGCAGATTACAACAGAATGCTCTAATTTTCAAAATAAAGTCCTCAAACTACATAGTGTAAATTTTTTTAAGTATTAGACTTAGAAATACATGACATACAAGAGAAAACTGTAGATCAAAGAGAATTAGAAGACATGTCTAAAAATTAACTGTGATACTTTTACTCCTCATCATCTGAGGATTTCCCTTTTGGTACCACTTATTATCAGAGATTGTTTAATATTATATATATATATATATATTTGCCAGTTTATCAACAGACCAATAGGTCTTATGACTTTTCATACTACAATATGACAATATTAGATAGACAACCACCAAAAAAGCACCCTAAATACTCTAAGAAAAGATTGCAGTGGGTTAGAGTTCTTGCTTGGGTAAGTCTTCTGGGTCTCCTTAGTTAGTATTGGCAGAGCTCTAGGATGGGTAGAATAATATTGAAATATATTCAGTGTAGTTTAAAAATGTATATTATATGAAATGTGCCTCTTAAAGGACTTTCTGATTTAAAACCTGGAGTACTTTCAGCAACATTTTCTTTACTTCATAACCCAATACATATAAGGTTCTTGCACTCTACCTGTTTCTTCTTTGCAGTTTTCCAAGAAAAAAAATGTAGCCTATTTTTAAACATGCAGGCAGTATTTTCTAGCCTCAAATTCCATATGACATAAGAGAAGCAGCAAATGCCACCAAGGCAGGAAATCAAGACTGCATGTGTTTCTCTACAGGCCAAATGCCTGTGAGAGAAGGTGAATTCTGTTGTGAGGTCCCAGTGCATGTTCTTTAAGGGTGAGAGTACTAGACACAGGGCTGAAATCTTATTTAGAGCTGACCTTCTCAGAATGTTTGCAGGTTAATAAGTAGGAAAGGATAGGTCCTAAGTAAGTAATAAGTAGCTTTTTCCTCTGGGAATGGAAGTTGTAAAGAGGCAATTCCCAGAGAAATTCATATGAAGAAATTTATCAAAGGAGCTAAAGAATTACTCCTGAGACCTATTGAATTTGAGCATAATCCCATCTGTTCTGGATGTGTAGTTTTTGTGCCATGCTTTGGGTGGTCATTGGCTGTGTGTGCTGCAAATACAGATTCATCTCTGTGTTAGAGGAAAAGGCAAAAAAGAAAACCTTTGACAAATATTCTTTTATTAAGAGGGTGAATTGTTTGTAGGAAAGTTGGCAGAAGTAAGTCAGAAAGGCATAGGAGCAGAGTAAATCATTGACAAGAAGTTTTATAAATGGAAGTTTGTAACTCAAAGTAAAAAAGTAAAAAACTAACAATGACAGGAATTTTAACCCAAGTAAAGGATTTTCTTAGTGCAGTGCTGAAGCCTGTGAAAGCTATGTCCTGTTCTTACTGATACCCAAAAGACACTCAAGGTCCACTGAAGGGAAGAATCTTGCTAAGACACTGGGAGGAAAGACTTGCCATGACATTGCTCCTGGGTTGTGCTCAGAAGCAGCTGCAGGGGGACTTGTAGGGTTGAGAGAGGGGCTTACACTTCACCTTCACATCCAACAGAGGGAAAACCAGAATGAGTTGGACACAGGGCTGCTCTCTTTGCATCATTTATCATAACTGCCTTTAGTAGGCACATAAAATGTCTAATTTGGTATTAGCTGAATTTGAGCTCAATCTCACCTTCTTTTCACACACTTTGAATGTTCCCATTCATAAATTCATGTTTCATAAACTCCTGATGTACTAGGAATAAGATCTTGGTCTCTGCCAGCTCACTTTATACTGTTTTGGAATAAGCCTCCCTATTTCGGACGCTAAACTTGGTGACTATATAATAGGCTTCCTCTGGTTACTGGCTCTTGATTCTAAGCTGATAGGATGGGCACAAGGTCCTAAAATTCTGGGCAGAGCCCCGTTGTTGGGATACTGCTGGCTAGACCCACAGTGCCACTTAGCTTTCCTTTCATCTGATGTCAAGATGATAGCAGTAAAAACAGAAGTTCACCATAGGTACATATGATTTTAGAGGTATGGACTAAGTGCTGTGGGTACCCAATGGATGGGGAAGAAAACTATGTTAATTTTTATTAAAGCCTCTGAAAAAACTTTCACTATATCTGACTTTGTGTCTTTTTCTGGGGGTGGGAGGAATGGGGGTGAGCAGTAATAAGGATTGAACTAAGGCCCTCAAGTTTACTAGCAAGCCCTCTACTACTTGAGCCATGCTTCCGTGTCTTTTGCCTTTTACAGATAAGGTCTTGCACAAAGGTCTGGATTGGCTTTGAACTGTGATCCTTCTATCTCCACCTCCCAACTACCTGGGATTATAGCTATGGGCATCCTACCTGCTCATTGTTGAGATAAGGTCTCACTAACTTTTTCCCTGGGTTGGCCTCAAACTGCAATCTTTCTACTGCCATCTGCCAAGTAATTTCAGGCATGCACCACCATACCCATTCCCTAAAATAGTTTGTTTTCTGCTGCTATAACAGAATACCACAAACTGGGTAAATTATAAACCAAAGAAGTTTATTTGGCTCATGGTGCTGGAGACTGTGAAGTCCAAAATCACCCAAAGTAACCAAAATATGTTGATCAAGTTCTAGATGACAGAAAACCCTGAATCATGGGATTTTAATAGCTAGTAAGCAAAACAAAATAGAACAAGTGAAGACATTGATAATGGCTATACTTAGGCTTGAACTACACTACAGCTTTAAGTATACTATCTCATAAATTCTCTCAAGAATCTGCGGGCTAGGGTTGTAGCTCATCTGATAAGAGCCTTCATGCACAAGACCCTGAGTTCAAACTCCAGTATCATCCAAAAGAAAAGAAAAGCTTTGAGCAAGATTCTCCTTATTTTACAGGTTCAGGATGAAGTAACTTGCCTAGGTTTGCATACCCAATACAACAGAGACAGGATTTCACAAAGGTTCATGTGGTGAGGCCATGTTACTGTGTTAATTCATTTCATTCTCATAACTAGGTGAGTTAGATTTTATTACTACCTCTCTTTTATAAAGAAGAAAATTGAAGCCACCTTAGCGCTAATGTTTAGATCATCACCACACTTGGTTCAAGCTAACAGTAAAACAGACTAGAGAGTAAGGCTTGATTTATTATTTTGTGGCCTGGGAAAGAAAAGTCCTGGATTGTAGCTCTATTTTATCATTTATTAGCTATATGCCCTTGGGCAAGTATGTTAAACTCTCTGTACCTCAGTTTCATTATCTATAATGTGTGGAAAATAATATCAGCTTCCATACCTCACAAAGCATTAGAAGAAGAAAATGTGACAAAGTCTGAAATTGATTTGAAACTGTGATCATTATGCAAATATGTGCTTTTGTTTTTGTTATTATTTTGCAAAAACAACAGGCGCAAAGATACTTAATAACCTGAAAATGATGCAATAAGAAGGGTTATTTTATGCTTATATGAATTAAATTTATTCAGAAACAGGATTTGAAAGATCAAAGAAGATACAAGTTTGCCTTTGTAATTAAAATGAAAATTAAACACATTAAAAAACCCAACACAGTCAGATAACATATGAGCTTGAAGCATAGGTATCCCTTGAAAGTTCCTAGGGCTTTTTATTCTTTCAATTAAGAAGAAAGAAAATAAAGCTTGTAAGCAAGACAACATGTGGTTACCCAAGACACAAAGGGACCTCTTACTAGACAAGCATACAAGCGTATTTTTGAGAGTATATTCTTTTGACTTTCTAAAAAAAGTATAAATCTACTTGTTTACAGGATCATAAACCTAGTCACCCATACTGTTATCAAAGCACAGTGTTCCTAAAATAAAATATTTGCAAGTAATAAAGTTTTATATTCATCAGGATCAAAGAAAATACAGTAAAAGAGAAGTTAAATGAAAAAGTAATATAATTTACATAGCCAAATTTTTTAAAATGTACAATTTGAAATAAAAATTGAATTCTAATTGTGTGACTTCTTTCTTTTTAAATATGAAGCTTTTTCCCTAGGTTTAATAATAATTTTTCCAAGTGTCTGGGAAAGAAATACTGACCTTTTTTCCCTGTTTGCTTTTATCTTTGTACCCATCACAGAGAATGACAAGGCTTAATTCTTAGAATTTACTTGATAAAGTCTTATGGGTGTTTTTGCCTTCAGAGGTTTTTAAACTCAGACCTTTCACTTCTGTAGATTAAAGGACTTTCCAATATCAGATGGCAAAGAAAGGGTCTGCTGTATTCATAGCTATTATGGAGGAATGAGAAATCTATATAAATTTGATAACATGTGTCATCTTTTGACACTGTGACCCAGGCGGGTTAATCTCAGAGTAATCTCTCTTTTAGAGGCACAGAATCCAAACCAGAATTTCATTGTTTCTTCATTTCTCTACAAGAAAATGAGAAAGGGAGCCATGCTTCACAGAAAATCTTATAAAATTTCAAGTTGTCTCTTGTTCTCCAAAACTCACATTTCTAAGATACTTGTCCCATGGGCTGTTATGAGGAATAAATGAGATTTATTGAACTGGTAAGTACCTAATAAATACAAACCATTTTCAATGTTAGTTTTGAGATCTTCCTTCATTCCTGACTTCTTGTCCCATTCCTCCATTTCTGTCCTTCCCTACCCCTAAATACAGAATTCCCCTTGGACCAGTTTGTCTCCATCCTTTTCCCACAGTGTTACAACTCACTGTGGAACATGCTTTCTTTTTTACTCCTACCTTATTTTGTCCCACAATTGGCCAGCAAAGTTATCGCCTTTTGATTCTTTGAACTTTGTTTCCAATTCTGCAGTTCTGAAATCCAAAATATGTACTTGGCAGCTGCAGAAAACTTCTTTAGAGGGCTACAGAGGACCAAGACTGGAGCAGATAAAGCTAGGACACTTTTCAGAAAATAAAGGAAGAGAAAAGACTGAGGATACTCATATTTTGCACGTGTACAAGATCAGAAAGTTGGAGTTCCAATCAAGGGAGTAGGGTAAGACACTGATATATGTGTAATGCACTTTAAATGACAGCTACTTAATCTTCCTACAACATAGTGAGGCTAGTATTATGGTTGTGATCCTTATCATATAGATAAGGAAATCACAAGGCAATAAGTCATAGATCTGGGTTGTGGCTAGAAACCTTATTCTAAAGATTGGACTATCACAAAGGTATTGCTTTTCATGGCTAAGGACAAAGATTGTCTGCAAAGCATTGTAAAAGAAGTTTGAATTTAGTTTGTGAGCTTTTCTTCACTAAGAAGCATTTAAAACATTTTTATTGAGTGGCAGCTATGTTCAAATCTTGTTCTAGATACTGAGGTGGTAGTTTATAAGACCACTACAAGTTTACATCCTCATGGGAAGATCATAAGGAAGAAAGAAAGGCAGAAAGAAAATGGGAATAGCTATAATAGAATCCAATGTACTATAAATTGAGTGATTAAAAAACTACCTCGACAAGAAAAAGTTTGGATTTTATTCCAAATGTGATGGGACTTCCTTTCTTTCCCAAAGACACTTAAGTTCCTAACAAAACTAGGTGATCATACAACCTTCACCTTTGGGAAAGGGGGTTGGAGATTTGGGCTTTAAATAGGCTGAAAAAGAGAGACTAAAGTTTTTGACATTAGGTCAAATGAGGATGTACTGAAAATAACAGAATTCAATAAAAAACTACTTAGTAAAAATTGAAGCTGCCTAACTTTTGTTCTGTCAATTGCTACCCATGCTTATAGACTCATTCCACTCCCCCACAAAAGGTCAGAGAATTCTCCTGAACAAACTACATAGAAAAGTGAAAATACTATGGATAGTAATTATGGTGGTCCTTCAGTAAAATGGTAGAGTCCCACATTAGCGCAGAGTGAAGCTTACCAGTCTTCCAGCCTTCCATAAGTATCCATAAGGAGTCTCTGCTCCTTAGCTATAACAATGTCAATAGTTAATGCATGAAAGTTAAAAAAGAAAGAATAATTTAGTCATGCCATTTAAAAATAAGGAAAGTAACAGAGGAAATAGTTAAAATGCTTTGAAAATGGTTGTCTCTGGTATAGGGAAATCAAAAGTTGGTGTAGGGGAGACTACTGTTTATTTAAAATGTTTGTAGAAACTTGATTTTTGCAATTGTGTACATGTATCACTTTAATGAATAAAACTAAATTTATGGGGTGAATCATTGTTGATATGTGCCTAAATTCAGACAAGAAAAGAAACTGTTGACAAAATAAAAATTCACTGAAAGGACTGAGAAGTGTAATAGATGTGTGATTCACTAGGTTAAACAAAGGTAAGCTTATGGGACTCTAGTGAGTGTTGAACTTATATATTCTGAGATGTGTTGTACTATACATAGAAAAATGGTTTTAGACAAAGAACAAGGAGCATTTTAAACTTAACTCATAACATTATCTTTTGCCTTCATAGATAAGAATCAGAGTATATTGGTTATTTTCCATATACATATGTACATATGCACAAGTATATATGAACCTACATTGAAGATAGTGAGATTACACATAATATATCAAATAATGTGTTCTAAAAATGAGAGATAATGTTAGAAATACCTGTTTGGCCTGCTACATTATGGGAGAATGGTTAAGTAGTAATATTCAAAATAAGAGAGTCACTTAAAACTGCTTTTTATAAAAAATAAACACTTGAGGTAATATTCTTAATTTGATGTCAAGTGAAAAAACAAAATAGAATATTCAGTAAATCTAAGTTACTTGATATATTTTGTATAATCTCACTATATCTGGAATATAAGTGCATATGTTAAATCATCAGTTTAAAAGTTATGGATATAACTTAAACTTTTGGTATAGGTTGGTAAATCAAATTCTAAGGCTCTAGCCAAAAATTTATGTGAGTATATGTCTTTGTAGTGTTGGATAAAATGATGCTTTAACATACTTGCTTATTTGACAAACAAAATGTGTTTTCTTTAAATTAGTTTTTTTCTTTGGTAATGTTAAATTTTCTTGTTGCTGAAAAAAAATATGTTGACACTTGCTAAAATGGCAAAGAAGACTTTATTTAGGAACAATGGAATTGGTGTCAAGGCTACTGCACTTGAGGAGAGAGATCAGCTCAGCTCCAAAAAGAAGATCAAGTTTACATCTGCAGCCAGGAATCAGGTGTGGGATGGAATTGGTGGATGGCAATTTACTAGAAGAAGATACCAGGGTAGGAGGAATTCTTGCTAGACTGATTTTGATGGTTAATTTTATGTGACTACTTCACTGGGCCACAGGGTTGTCAGAAATTTGGGTAAGCATCACTTCTGGGTATGTCTGAAAAAGCTATTTCTAGATGAGTTTAACAGTTGAATCAGTAGTTTGCACAAAGCAGATTGCCTTCCCCAGTGTGAGTGGTCCTCTTCCAATCCACTGAAAGTCTAAATGGAGTAAAAGAAATAATATGTTCTCTCAGACTATCTTATAAACTGGACTGAGTCTTTTCCTATTCTTAGATTTGAATTTGGTCTTTAACTTACACCATTGGCTCTCTTGGTTTTCTTATTCTTGTCTATAGCTTGAATCTCTGAAAGGTCCATATGTTAAAGGCTAGTCCCTCTGTTCCTGCTGCTGGTGGGGTCTAGTGAGCAGTGTCCTGCTCATTGAGGGAATGCCCTTGCAGAATTTGTCATCACAAGACCCTGGCCTCTTCTTTCTTTCCTTTATGACCTGGCCACAAGGTGAAGGTCTTTGATGTACCACATGCTCATGTTATGATGTACTGTCATAGGCCCAAAGCAATGGGGACAACCCACCCTGCATTGAACCCTCTGAACTTGTGAGTCAACATGAACTTTCTCTCTTCATAAGTTGATTATCTCAGGAATTTATTCTATTAATGGAAAGCTGACTAACGCAGCCTCCAATTTATCAATTGTACATCTTGGAATTTTCAGCCTCCATAGATATTGTGTGAACCAATTTCTAGATCTAGATATTCCTGACTAATATAGTAATCTTCTAACAGAATTCTTGCTTAGTGGTGATTAGATATCAAGAGTGAGGGGATTATTTCTAGACTGACTCAATATGTTTCCTGCTAAAACTGGGCTGTGTAAGTCTTGCAAGCACAGGAACTTTTGGCCTAGTGGAGAAGAGGGCTTAGAGGACATAAGTTTGACCAAAGCTTGGTTAAGAAGAATTGTTATGGTTAATTTTGTATTTCAACATGACTGGAATAACAGAAGTCCATATAACTGGTGATATATTTTATCTGAGTATATTTGTGAGGTTATTTTGCATTTGAATCAATAGAATGAGTAAAAACCTGATTTTACCACTGTAGGCAGGCATTATCCAGTCAACTGAAGGCCTAAAGAGAACAAAATGGCAGAGCAAGTGTGAATTCTTTCTGGTTTTGAACTGGGGCATTCATCTTCAGCACTTCCTACTTCTCAGGCCTTTGGCCTCAGTCTAGGAGTTACACCAATCAGCTCCACTGGATCGCAGGCCTTCAGACTTGGTCTGAATCACATCACCAGCTTCTTTGGTCCTCTAGCTTGCAGATAGCACATCATGGACATTTATGGCATTCTTAAGTGTATGAACCCATTCCCATAATAAAACTTTGTCTTTTAAAATCTATCTATATGCTGTTTATTATATTTCCCTAAATAATCCTTACTAATATAGAAGTCTTTGTCAGTCCTTTCTCTTGTTCAAGGAAAGGACAGCCATTTTTCTTTGAATAATATAAGTCCATATTTCATACAGTTTCCTTTTGTTTCTTAAGGACAGCTACCCCATTTGCTGAGACTTTATAGCCAGTTGAGAGAATTTATTGATGCAGGGTGAAGCATACTCAGTTGTCACTCTGCAAAAACTCTAATCACAAGGGATGACCATTATTCAGCTTTGGTTTCCACAGCCTTTAGTCCCTATAAGTATCTTAAGTGCCTATAAGGATCTTGGCAGCCAGGTTAGTTCTCCATGACTCCAAGTAAAGAGAGTGAAAAAAAAGGGGGGTGGGGTGGGAAATGTTAGTTTGTAGAGTAATAGCAAGATACTGGAGGAAACTAGAAGAATTGAAGATTTAGTAAAGACTGACAAAGTAGATGAGATGACAGAATCTAGTCTAGTTTATAGATAAATAACAAAAACCTCAAAGCAATAAATATGAGTAGAATATAATATCTGATGGGATATGCTATAGTTTTCCATTGAAACAAATTCTCTCTACAGTCACCCCCCCCATTTTAATTTTTGTTTACAAATTAGGTCTAATCTGATTGGCCTGGTTTTTTACAAAGTGAAGCAAGAAGGGTAATTGATCACTTAGACCATTTTTAACTTTGCTTTGCTGACACTTTTCACAAGGAATCTTGAATTTGATTTTTAAAAGCCTTTCAAAGATAGAAAGCCAAGCCAATAACTGACCAACAGACTTCACTGCAATACCTTTAGATTTGTGTAAGTTCCTCACTTCTCACAGTCCTCAGAATGTCTTAGTAATTCTGGGCTTTGTGGGAAGTGACTTTCCTTACTCATATGTAATACTGAGAGGCCTGTATGTCAGGTACCAAGAATTGAAGATTTAGTAGGGACTGAGAAGAGTTTTACCAAGAGTGCCTTAAAAGTATTTGGCCCCATAAAATTAATCTTTTTCCTTAAAAGCATCTGCTCATATAGGATTCTAGGTATTATTTTCAAATATGACTTTTTAATGTCTTATTTTATGACCCATTTTTTTCCCAATTATGTTCTATTACAAGAAGGGCAGAATCTTACTGAACTTATGTGAGTGTATGGTAATGAAAATAAGAATGTAGTTATTTGCATAAGTTCAATAAGAGTTTTCAAATTATAGAAGGATCAAGAAAGTAGAGAAATATGAATGTTTTATTTCTGTCTGCAAAAGTATAATCTACTAAATTGTGGAATTAACTCAAGAGAAAAAGAAGAAAGTTTCTTTAAATCTGGAGAGTAGAATATTAAAGCAGGTAAACACAGTAATATAAATTCACTTGTTCATCTCAATTGTGTTTCTGGCAGATAGAGTAAGAAGCTTATCTACTCAATATGAGGGCTAACACATTTTACCAATGTTTGTGGAGATGACTTTTAGGATTTTTCATTTGCTATAATATGTAATCTTATAGACTCTATGGACTAAATTTTAGGCAAGAGACTGAGGGACATTAAACAACTTTCTGGATGTTTCCAATTCCATTTGAGGGAATAAAATATCCAGTCTGGCTCTTATTTGCTTTTTTTTTTTTTTCTCTTCACAGCCTCAAGTGGTTAGTTTAGGGCATTCCAGAGTTCCTTATGAACTCCTTATGCGGACAGGCAACTAAAGTTCCCATGACTATAGGGAGTTCAGGGGCTGAAGGAGGTGGGAAAAAGTGTGGTGGGATGGCATTGGTAGAGGATTTAAGGGGACATACAAAGGATTCCAGGGAACAGAAGGAAAAATCAAATGTGGCAAATTGAGGAAGGAGGACCAAAATTACTAAGAGAAGACAACAGAGTATGGGAAGTTCTCACTAGACTGCCCTAAGGGGATTTATCCTAAGGATAGGGCACTGGCAATGAGTTGTTGTGGGTGAGGGAATTCCTAAACTGACAGCATTCTTGATGAAATTGGGCTATGTAGGCTGGAGATGGGTGAGTGCTAAGGGGACTTAGCAGTTTGAGGTCTAGCCAAGAAGAGAATTTACAGGTTCCTGACAAAGGTTTGGTCAAGGAGAAAGTGTTTTTCACTAGGGTATGTTTGTCTCACTAGCATTGAATACCATCATATTTAAAAATCTCTTCTGATTTATTCATTGAAAAATGGTACCTATGTCTTTCATTTTTTCTTTCTTTCTTTGATTATTGGAAATGCTAAACACTTTTTACATATGCCTAATCGACCATGCAAAAATCTTCCTTCCTTCCTTCCTTCCTTCCTTCCTTCCTTCCTTCCTTCCTTCCTTCCTTCCTTCCTACCTTCCTCCCTCCATCCCTCCCTGCCTTCCTCCTTCCATTTCTCCCTCACTTCCTCTCTTTCTTCTTTCCTTCATCACCATGCTAGGAATTGAACTATTGCCTCACACATGCTAGATAAACACTCTACTTCTTTAGCCATGCTCCCAGTCCTTTTGGGTTTTTTTCATTTTGTTTCTGAGATAAGGTCTTGGTTAACTTTGTCCAAGTTTGTCTTGAACTTGTGATTCTCCTGTCTCCACCTGTGTATGTGGTTTTACAGGTATGCACCCCTACTCCTGGTTGGAAAATGTATTTTTCTTGGTGATTTTTAAAGTTTTATTACATAGAATATTAAACCAAAAGCCTTTTAAACTATGAGTGCATGGGAATACAGCAAGGGTTTTCCCTTTCTGTCTTTTCAAACACATAAATTTATAGGCTCATTTTAACTTTATTAAATTTTAAAGCTAATATTCCAAATATAGGAAACTCATTTTTTATGTTAAAATTTACCATAACTTACAAAAGTATCTAGTTTTTTAAAAAGTTTGCACATGTACATAAAATTAAATATGCAAGTACATAAAACATGTTTACATGTACATGTAAATAATGTAGTGGAATAAAGTTATGAATAATTCACTAAAGTAGATAGTAATGGACACATTTAATATATTAAGATATAAAGCTTTGCACTAAAAGGCTACCTTAATAACCATTTTATGTCAATTTAATTATGAGTTTTTTTAACCTGTTCTCTGATGGTTAATGTTAAACAGTACTATGGAGACAGTGTAACTGAGAATGAACATTGGAAAAGAAATTGCTGTGGGACTGAAACTTTGTGGTAAATAGAGGAATTGAATGCTTAGTGGCAATTTTAAAAAGCAGTGTTAATCTGTCGGATATGGATAGTATTTGTAGTATTTCCCTGTACCTCCTTAGTGTTCAGTATCTACCAAACATTTTCCACTAAGGAAAAACTCTTCTTCCATTACAAAAACGAGGAAAACTGTTTTGGCTTCAATAAGCAAATATAAGCATATGGAAACCTTCTAAAGCAAAGCAAAGATTTTGTTCTTGGCCTGGTAAGGGAGGTAAGACATAGCTATGAGTTAGGCAGTTCAAGAAAAAAAAAATCACCCAGTGTCATAAAATCATAGGAGTCTTAACTGAAACTAAAGAGTGATGAAGAAACTGAAAAATACGTGGAGATAAAAGAAGGAGGGGTTCCTGCTGTGGATGAAGTGGCGTGATAGCCAAGACCTTATGGTGAAATTGGAATATAATTTGTGCATTCAGGGAGGAAAGGAGAGCATAGTCAACTCATGGAAGACAAAACAGGGCAAAGTCTGATCAAGACACCAGTACAGAAAGAAGGCTTTTACAACTTTTTCTCTATGAAAAAAGAAAAAAAGTGACCAGATACTTGACTTGAGCTGAGGTTTCTCAGGGTTGAACTCTGACAATGGCAGAAGTGACCCATGACTATGAAGCATGGAATCAAAAGATAACTAGAAAACAAAAACAGAAACAAAATCCATGGAAAAAAACAAAGAAGAATCAAAGTGACCAGCCTTAAAAGCCCGTTTTTACAGTAAAAGGGATGTATTTAAGAAAATATGAATGAAAGTAATAGGTTTACTTGGCCACATATTGACAGGAGTTGGGGAGTTCTCAAAGTGCTCATATAAGGAAGGATACTTAGGAAGTTATTTGGGCATCCCAGGGTAAGTAGTGATAAGATTAGCCAGAAAATTAGAAATGGGAATGGAAAAGAAGAAAAAGATGTGAGGACTGAGAAGGAAGGATTGTTAAGATTCCATGGTTATTTGCCTCCCAAGAGTAAGTTTAAGAAAAAATAAATGAGTCAAATACAATTTAAAGGATTTGAGAATAAGTGACTTCGAGAATCTTATGGGGAGCTGATTGGAGGGACGGAATGTGAAGATTTCGGGTTCTCAATTGGCAGTCATTAGATGTAAAGTTTAAAGATTTTAAAGATAAAGTTGCTTACTGCACTTATCTAAAGAAAAATTCATGGCCAAGTAAATTTCTTAGGCTTTGCTATTTTATAAAGTTTAAAAACCTGTATCTATTAACATCTGTCAATTTGTAATTATGATAGGCTCGGTTATCTACTTTTATTTTTTTTGCAAGCCAATAGATAAAGCTACATCATTGATTGGAAGCCAGCAGATGATACTGTATATCTACTGTAAGCTAATAGATAATAGTTTATTAGTCAGCGTGAATTAGATAAGCTTGACTATGATGTCCTTGACCTGGCTTCTTGGGTACACATTATTTTACTTCTGTGTAATATTCTTGGAGCCGTGTAATATTCTTGGAGCCGTGTAATAGAATGCAAATGACATTCTTGAAGTCAAAGTTCACTCAACATTGAAATTCCTTCAGGTTCCAGGCTGGTTTTGGTGCACCATAACTTTGAAACTTTTGTAAGAGGTGAAAGAGGATGAAGCACTAAGAAAGGATACAGCAAGGTTGTTGCCAAAGAGGTTAATACATAGAAGAGCCAAGATCATAAGACTTGAGAACAGTGCTTCTTAAACTTTAATGTGCATATGAATCACCTGAGGGATTTTGTTAAAATGCTGACTCTGATTCACAGTTCTGAAGAGAGGCTCAACATTCAGCATTTCTAACACTCCTAGAAGATCATGAAGCTGTCCATCTCTGGACCACCAGTTTGAATAGCAAGGCACTAAAAATCAAATGAGTAGATTTTAAAACTGAATATGCTGCATTCTTCAAGTTTGCCTGTTCACTCTCCATCCTTCTCCACCTCAGTGTGCCTAGGAGCCTAAACTTTATCTCACAGAAGTGAGATTCTTTGCTGTGTTTTCCTACTAGGCTTTGGTCATTGTATGAGAGGAATCAACTGAAATGGAAAGGAGGGATGTGATTGAGACCTGGGTCTGTACATTCAATTTTCCTATGACTGGACATGTGAGTTCTTAAAAATCATGTTTTGTGTAAAATCATGCAGTTAAAACCCAGGGCTATAGAAAAATGGTATCAGGGGTATAGCACTAAAAATCTTTGTTTGTAAAACATACACAATAAGATGGGACCCTAATAGAACTATAGAACAGTATTATACGTATTAAGTTATTAAGAAACACAGATAAATAATACTATAAATGTGGCCTGAAATATGCTCCTGGACACTGGGAAGACTTCATGTTGTGAATTATTATGAGGCAGCAGAAAGAAGGTTATTATTTGAAATCAAAAAGGAAGTTGCAACATCAGATGGGAATTGATATGGTTCATAACACGTACACAATGAACTGAAGTAGCTGGTGGATATTTGAGGCATAATCTTACTCTTATGTAGTCAGGCTATGCAGTGTTTTCTATACTCACCTATTATTTCTTAAAGTTGTAATTGTGTATAGGCAAACATCAAATTCTTAATTGTTCAATGATGTATCAATCACTTTGGTGCAATTTATGTTTTGAGAACAAAACTTTTGCTACTGGTGGCTATAGGTGGTTTGCATTCTCCTAGAGATGTGGATCTTGTAGGTACACTCAATTTCAGATACAGGAGTTGCTTTTAGGTTCTGATAACAACTGCTCAACTTCCTTCACTTGATGAAATACGTGTTTTGAGTTTTCTTTCCAGTACTCTAGACAGGTGTTTGTGGAGGCATCTTAATACATTTGAAAGCTGGTTTGTTTTTTTTTTGCATTAGAACTACTGTCTGTAACCAAGAACAAATTAAAAAAATTTTTTTTGTCGTTGTGCTGGGTGGGGGTGCACTGTGGCATTAACAGAGGTTCTTACAATGTATCAAATATATCACACATGAATTCACCTCCTCCACCTCTCCCTTTATCCACCCCCTCCTGATTCCTGCAATAGTTTCAACAGGTATCATTTTTGCATCTACATACATGTATATACAATTTTTGCACCGTATTCACCCTCCTATCCCCTTTCCTACAACCTCGCCCCTCCCACCAGCCAAGCCCTGTCCCAGCTCTCCTGTCATGTGGAAGAAAAAAGATAAAAAGAAAATCAACATTTTTTTCTTGTTTGAGATAAAGATAGCTACCCAGGGAGTTTTCTTGTGATATTTCCCTGAATATATGTATTATAACTCCACTTGGTTTATCTCTTCTAATTTTCTTCATTCTACCTTAGTCCCTTTCTTAGGGTGATTTCAGCCAGTTTAAGGTTTCTATATTCATCCCTGTATGGTGATTTCCTTACCCCTCTCGTGTGTGACCTTCCCTTAGTGTGACCAGTGTTTCATAATATTGGCACATTTGTATTAGGTTTATATTTCACAAATGAGAGAGAACATGCAATTTTTGGACTTCTGGCTCACTTTGTTTAAGATGATGTTCTCCAGTTCCATCCATTTACCTGAGAATGACAAAATTTCATTCTTCTTTGTGACTGAGCAAAATCCATTGTATATAAATACCACATTTTCTTAATCCATTTGGCAGTAGTGGGGCATCCATAGCTTAGCTATTGTGAATACTGTTGCAATAAACATGGGTGTGCGGGTGCCTTTGTTTTAAGCTGACTCACTTCCTTTTGGTATGTTCCTAGGAGTGGGATTGCTGGATTATAAGGAGCCTCTGTATTGTTTTCATAGTGGTTGTAATAATTTACATTCCCACTAGCAGCATATGAGGGTTCCTTTTTCCCCACATCCTTGCCAACATTTGTTGTTGTTTGTGGAGAACAAATTTTTTAATAGTGAAGTTACCTGACTTGTCTGGCTGGGTCAGACAACACATTCATTCAATAAAAAGTGATTTTGTTCAAATAGGCTATAATGAAAGGGGAGGACTCCCAAACTACCACAAGTTCTTGGAAATCATCCAAGAAGTCCAATGTTTGACCCAGGTTAAAATCTTAACATCATCCTTGAAGCCAATCAGTCATAGCCTGGAAATATTTTAGGTTTTATTTAAATATTACTTAGAAATATTAGGAATTAGAAATATTAGTTAATTAGAAATATTAGAAATATTTCAATTAGAAATACTTTTTGAATGAAAAAGCCTGTGAGTCTTGTTCAAACTCTCCAGCCAGGTTTGATAGCAATAAGATAGCTTAAATTTTTTCACATTAGAATTAAGACTTCCTATTGTGTTTAAGGCATACGTCCATAAACTTCTAAAACCCAGTAATTCTCCCTTGCAGCCTAAAATGCCCCATTCGACCCTGACTTGAGCCAGAATCTAATCGACTGCTCAAGATTCATTTGTTCATATTTTGCTACAAAGGTCCGATTTCATGTTCTTGTAACTATCACCAGCATCCTAAGCTCCTGAACACTTTATGGCAGACAATAATGAAAATCTTTCTAGCAAGACATGTAGAATATGCCTCATAGTTTGAAGGTTTAAAGAATGTATCCCCTTTATTTTCCAATAAAGCTTTGCTAGGATAAACCAGTGCTCTGAGGGTTGAAGTTTCTATATGTTTACACATACGAAAACCAAAGGATTGTGAGAGCTTCCAAAAGATCTCCTTTCTTCTATTTCAATGCAAGAATAATTCTTATTGAATTTTTTGGACTAAGTTAAGACTAACTTTTTATTAAATTGAAGTTTCCTAGCTGACTATAAGACAAGAGTACCATTTTATTATGATGCGTCTGATTATATAAAATATTTAATTAGGGATCTATTTCACTGTCCTTGATTGAATAATCTCAAATAAAAATGAAAGTGAAACTTTAGTTCACATATTTAAAGCAGACTTTGTGAAAGGCAGTTATGTAAATCTTTATAGAACTTCATATTATTGCTAGAATAATGATATCTAAATCATGTTAACACCCATTCAGTATTTTATTTGTCAAATTTTTGCTCAGCACAGATTATGTGGAAAATATTATGCTAAAATAATAAAGAATAGTATTTTATACTATATTTCTTATTTTTATTTGCTTTTTTTTGGTGGAACTGAGGTTTGAATTTAGGGCCTCGTTTTGCTAGGTCACTGAATTATAGTTTTCGTTTCCTTGTAATGTAACTCTTCCTTATATAGAAGATGTTCCCAGACAAATACTGTTCTCTGTATTCTGTACTGTGTATTCATTTGTGTCTTACTGACTAAGAACTGGACACTTGAAGAAGATGACTCTTGCAGTTCTTCTGCACTGTGAAGTGTTAGGTAAGGAGGGAATACGAACAAATGCAGTGAGTGATGTAAAATACAAGTAACTATGTATTCATGTGGATGTTTAGTGACTTAAGTCAATGAAACATATGAAAAACTGAATTTATGTTTGTACAGATACTTAGTTGCTCTTTACACGGGCTCTTAAATGGAGAAAAAGCCTTTAGTATAATATAAATACTAAGTAGAGCTGAGTTATAAATACTATTATCAAGGTTTTCCAAAAGTTGGATGGATGAAAATTCTGAGTCAGAATTTTTTTTTTCTTCTTCAGGGATTGTGTTTTCTCTTTCAGAAAAAATCAAATGCTTAAGCAAGATGCAAGGAGACAATACTGCAAATATAGAAGAAAAACAGAAAACAACAATACAACATTTAAAAATCCAGTGAAAATAATTTTAGACATTTACACTGAAAAATAACAGAACAGCAATAATAGTTTGAGCAGATAGAGGATGTGTGTAGAAGTGGCAGAGAATGAAATGATTTAGCATTTCATGACAGGTGGCTTACAATGGTGATGCCAGGCAGGAAGGTGCACTCTGAGGAAGGTATTCATAGCACTGGTATTAAGTGCAGATCAACAGAGACCCAGTTCTCAGCCAATTTTCTTGTGTAGAAACAGAAAATTTACAGTGCTGTGTGCAACATCTGTTGAACTGTTTTTAATATGCCAAGTTAGAATGGGATTTTTCTGTTTAAGAAACAGAGTTTTAAAAAGAAATAAGGAGGAAAATGTGGCACAAAATTAGTAAAGAAAATATTTATGCAAAGAAATCTTCACAAGAAATACCATAAATTTCTGACTGGAAATAGGTTGACAAGAAACTTGATGGCAGAGCTAACAGAAACAGACAAGAGATTCTGGATTTTATTTTTTTATACAATGCCAATTAAATGCAACACAAATTTGGCACAGTTGGCCTTTAACGAAGTCATAATTTTTTGTCAGCACATTCCTGCTGCTTACTGATTTATGGAGAGATAATAGGATTGAAGGAAAGTAGAGTAACACCCCATCTGAATAAAGTGAGCAAGATCTCATACAATGTAGCAATTATAGAAAGTAGCAGGAAGCTGACCAAAGGTGATGACTTTACATTCCACAAAGTCAAGAAGGATGTGATATCCAGCACAAAGCTCACTATATAAAAATAGGAGTCTAGAAGAATGCTCTTATAAGAGGCAATTATAAGAAGTATAAGAAGCCTAGCAGAGACTCTAACTGACATAATTTCTCAGTCAAGTTGAGCATTAACAGTTCAGGAAATTAATTTCTGGTCAACATTTTATTACAAACAAACGATTTCCTGACTTTCTGTCTAATTTTATTGTTAGAATCAACTCACAATTAGTAATTGAATTTAAGCATAGTCAGCGAAGGTCCTTTACACAGTTCTGCACTGTTGTTGACTGACTCTTACCCTGTACATGAGAGCAAGGTCAGTGAATAGACTTAGGTTGAATATGAAGGAAGAGCTACTTGCAAAAGTAGTTACTTGAGTTTATTTCCCTGCTTTTGAATCATTCTTTCCCTTAGGAATAATCCAAAGTATTCATGATAGACCCTTAAAAAAGAACATCAGCTATTGAATAATTATTAACAGTGGTTTCTCTACAGTTAGCAACTTGATGTTGCACTTGTCAGAAATTCCAGATGTGGTAGTCAGATTAACTTTGAGTTACAAAGTTAAAGCATTTTAAGGAAGAAATAACAAAGTCTTTTTCAATTTATGAAAATGGAGAAATTGAGACACAGTAGAGAGAGTTTATTTCATATGTTACTGTCCATGTGTTTGTGAAATAATATCCTGAATAGGTACACATAAAAATATGCACCCTGAAAACACTACTGTTTGCATACATTCGGATAATTAACAAAAACAAAATCATAAAACCAACCCAAAGTGTTGGTGGAGTGGCTCAAGTGATAGAGAGCCTGCCTAGCAAGCCTAGAAAGCATAAAGTCCTGAGTTCAAGTCCCAGTACCACCAAAACAAACCCTCCAAAACAAAAAACCCAAAACCTCTCTCTTGACAAAACTAACCCAAGTAAAATAAATTCTTGGAGGACAGGTTTTCCCTGAACAAAAGTTTCATCATTGACAATACATATCCACACTCTTCCATCCCATCCCTTTCTTCTACCTTTCTTCCATTCTGTGTTTTATTCCTGTGACAATTTTTTTCTCTGCTTATGTTCTCCAACCTTTGTCCCAGTCTACCTGGGATCTTTAATGCACAATATCTCAAGGTACCTAGATACCTGGTTCAATGCTTTCCATTTACCAGTTATCAATATGCATTTTTCCATTTCTGACTTCTTTTCTCTGCTAACTTTGGAGCCCATCCAAGAATCAGCCAAAAGATACTATCAAAAGCAATCTACAGATTCAATGTAATGCCTATCAATATCCTAATGTCATTCTTTGCAGAAACAGAAAAATCAATCCTAAAATTCATATAGAAGCATAAAAGCCCATGAATAGCAAAAACAATACTGAGCAAAAAAAAAAAAAATCTAGAAGGTATCATACTACCAGACTTCAAATTATACTATAGAGCCACAGTAACAAAAAACAGCATGGCACTGGCACAAAAACAAACACAAAGACCAATGGAACAGTATAGTAGATCTCGAAATAAAACCATACAGTTGCAGCCATCTGATCTTTGAAAAAGGAGCCAAAAGCATACACTGTAGGGAAAGAACAGCCTTTTCAACAGACAGTTGAGAAAACTGATTATCTACATTCAGAAGACTGAACCTAGAACCTTGTCTCTCACACTGCACAAAAATCAATTCCAAAAGGATCAAAGATCTTAAAGTAAGATCTGAAATTTGGAAAGCACTATAGGAAAACATATGGGAAATCTAGAAGATATAAGTAATTATTTTCTGAGTAGGACTCCAGTTGCATGGGAAAAAAAGAGCAAAAATTGACAAATGGGATTGCTCCAAATTAAAAAGTTTCTGCACATCAAAAGAAACAATTATCAGAATCAAGAGACAATCCACAGCCTGGGAGAAAAGCTATTAACTATTCAACAGATGAGGGATTAGTATCCAGAATATACAAAGTGCTCAAAAAATTAAAGTGAAAAAGAACAGATAATCCAATTAATAAGTGGGCAAACAAATTGGACAGTTCTCAGAAGAAGTACAAATGACTAATAAATACATGCTGCAATGTTCCATATCCCTCGCCATAAAGGAATGCAATTCAAATCTACACTAAGATCTCATCTCACTCGTCATGTGGGCAACCATCAAGAACACAGACAACAAATGCTGGTGAGGATGTGGGAAAAGGAAGCCTCATACACGGTTGGTGGGAATGTAAACTACTATAACCACTGTGGAAATCAGAAACTGGGCATATATCTGAAGGAGTGTAAATCAATATATGAGAGATGTTTACTGTAGTTCTCTTCACAATAGGCAAACTGTGGAGTCAGTTGAGGTGCCAAAAAACGAACAAATGAATAATAGCTATGGACAATTACTGAGCCTTCAAGAAAAATGAAATTATATAAACTGCAGGAAAATGCATGGAACTGGAGGTCATCATACCGAGAGAGATAGATCAAACTCAAAAAGCCAAATGTAACATGTTCTAATTTGTGGAACCTATACATAAAAGTATGATGATAAAGATAACCACAATAATGGGATATTAATGTAAAAGGGGGACTATGTGGAAATGATCAGTGGAAAGGGAAAGGAAGCAATGCTAAGAATCTCTCTGTATAGCTATCCTTATCTCAAACTAGCAATAATGCTATGTCTTTCTTATTATCTCTTATATTTTCTCCTCAACAAAATTGGAGAAGAGGGCAGAACAGGATTTGCCTGAAGAGAGAGAGTAGGGGAGAGAGGGAGGGGGAGGGGGAAAGATAGCTCAAACAATGTATGCACGTATGAATAAAAGAATTTTCGAAAAGAAAGGGGAAGGAAAGGATACTGAGGAGTGAAGAGGATTGAAGTACACTATGTGTATACATATGAAGACAGCATAATGAAACCCACCCAACACTGTTTGAAAAAGGGAGGGGGAATGGAAATATAATGGAGGCGATAAACTTATTCAAAGTACACTGTACATATGTATGAAACATTGCAATGGAATCCTCTTGTATTATTAAAGTATGTTCATTCAAAATTAAATTTAAAAATATTAGTCAAAAGAAAAGCATAGTGATCTGGCTCCCTTCTATCTGAGCTAATCTCTTTAGCAAACAGATTTTGACTACTCACTTACATTGCTTTTTACTCTTTACATGACTAGACTATAAAATTTCCATAATTTTTATTTCTCTTCTGCTTCTTTTGTACTTGTAAATTATGTCTTTAAATAATCCCATCCCTCTTTTATCTCACTGTATGAAGTTAAAAGGAGCCACACAGCTCCTGAGTGCCTTCCTCCAGATAGCCCTGTTCATCACCCTTAAACTCAGAGCTCCAGAAGCCCCAGATTAGGGACATAAGGCAGCTAATTGCTTTGCCACTTTACAACAATGATGGCTTTTACTCCATTTTCCAATAAGGTGCTCCTCATTTTGATCTGAGAATTCACCAGAGTAGCCTTTATTCTTCCTGTTTTTAGCAATATTCTAATCGCAACCACCTAAGAAATCTTTAAAACATTCAGATATCCCAGTCTTCTGAGTCCTTGCCAAAATCGCCCTTAACACTTCATTCATGATAATATAGGCTTTTCCTAGCATTCACTTAAAAACTGTTCCATCCTGTAGCCAGCTCCAGTCACTTCCATATTTCTAGGATTTTGTACCACAATATCTCTGCTCAGTATCAATTCTCTGTCTTGATCCATTTTTCTGTTTCTGTAACAAAATACCACAGACTAGGATCTATAAAGAGTAAAGAGTGAAGAGACAGACTAAAGAATGGGACAAAAATCTTTGCTAATATTCATTTGACAGGAAATTAATATCTAGGATATATAAAGAACTCAAAAATTAAGCAGCAAAAGAACAAGCAATCCAACCAATAAATGAGTAAATGGACTGAACAGAGTTCTTAAAAGAAGTACAAATGACTAATAGATACATGAAAAGTGTTCTTTAGCCATCAAGGAAATGAAAATTAAAAGTACTTTTAATTTCCATCTCATCCCATTCAGAAAGGCTATTACCAAGAAAACAACAACAAATGCTGGTGAGATCACAGGGGTAAAAAGGGCTCTTACACACTGTTGGTGGGAATGTAAAGTAGTACAGACTATGGAGGTTACTCAAAAACTGGTAAATAGAACTATAATACGACTCAACTATACCACCCCTGGGTACATACCTAAAGAAATCTAAATCAGCACATAATAGATACCTGCAAAACCATGTTTTTAACAGCACTTTTCACAGTAGCCAAGATGTAAAATCAGCGCAGGTGCCTGACAACTGATGAATGGATAAACAAAATGTGGATATCCACAGTGGGGTATTATTAAGCCATAAAGAAGAACAAAAGTATGTAATTTTCAGGAAATTGGTTAGAATTGGAGAGAGATCATGTTAAGTAAAATAAGCAAGATTTAGAAATACATGTATCGTGTTTTTTTGTCATATGTGGAATCTACAATTTTGAAAAAAAAAAAAACACTTGATAGTAGAAGGGGAAATGGGACCAGCAGGAGTGGGGTGATGAGACAAAAGATGGTAATGGGGGGTGAATATGATCAAAGTACATTGTATACATGTATGAAAATGTCATAATGAAACCTTTTATTTTGTACAGTTACAGACATAAAAATATTTGCACAAGAGTCATAGTGAAACTTATTTTCGACAACTAATTCATGTTAGTTTTAAAGAGTAGAGATGTATATAGCTTTGAAGTTTTAGGGAAGGATTTCTTGCTGCCCCATCATGACTGGCTGAGGACATCTCCTGATGGACAGAGCAAGAGAGCTAGCCCAGGTCCCTTTTCCTCTTCTGGATTACTTCTCAAAGCCTCCATATGCCATTGACGCATGAATTTGGGGATTAAGTTTCCCACACATAAACGTTGGGAGGACACATTCAAACCACAGCAGTATAAAAGCATAGTTTAACAGTAGAGAACAATAAAATGGTTCTGAAGAATAAGAAAATCCAGTATTTTCCTACTCTCACACACTCAATACTGCACAAAATACTTCTCAGCCCACTGTTGTCACCTGTGCCTCTGTCTGACCAGCTATAAATTGAGGTGCCCATTATCTGCAATTTGGGTCCAGTTAATTTGCTAGAGTGCCTCACAGAATTCAGGGAAACACTTTACTTATGATTACTGGTTTATAATGAAGTATATAATAAAAATACAAATGAATAGACAGATGGAAGAAATACATGGGGAAGGCATGTGGGAAGGGGTGAGAGAAAATTCCATGTCCTCTTTGCATATTCCTCTTTCCAGCCACCTCCACATGTTCAGCCCTCTGGAAGTTCTCCAAACCCTCTTCTCTGGGGTCTTTAAGTAGGGAGGTTTCATCAAATAGGTATGTTTGATTATATTGTCGGCCACTGGCAATCAACCAAACTTCATCCCCACTCCCCTCCTCACAGGTTGGAGGTGAAGTTGAAAGTCTCAACTCTCTGATCACATGATTGTCTTCCCAACAACCACCCCCATTCTGAGAGTATCCAGGAGGCTCCACCCTCTGTCATTCATTTGCATATAGAAAAAACACATCACTTTGTGGATTTCAAGGGTTTTAGTACCTCTGTGACAGAAAATAGGGATAATGACTATATATATAATGATATGTAAGTAATATCCTTTTACATATATTGTTGTAAATCACAATATAACAATGGATCATTTTATTAGCAGTTTAAAGAAGAAACATATTATATCAATAAATGCAAAAATAAACACAAAGATTTCATAAAACTCAACACTTCATGACATTAAGAAACAAAAAAAAATTCTGCCCTATCCTGCCATAGATCAGTTGTTCCCAAATTTTAGCATTCATCTGTGACACTCAGAGGACTTGTTAAAATGCTGATTGCTTTGTCCCACTCCCAGCATTTCTGATTCAGTAAATTTAGCATGAGGTCAGAGAACTGTCATTTCTAACATGTTCTCAAGCAAAACTGATGCTATTGGCCCAGGGACTATACTTTGAGAACCACTGCTATAGGAGATGTATTCCAGTATAATCAGTGTTCTGAGTTTTGAAGAGCAATAAGAATGTAAAATATACAATTTTAGAAAACAATGAACAAAGGCTGGGCACAGTGAGGCAGGTCTATAATCCCAGCCACGTGGGAGGTGGAGATAGGAGAATTGCAGTCTAAGGCCAGCCTGGGCAAAAGCATGAGACCTTATCTAAAAAGTAAACTAAAAGCAAAAACCGGTTGGAGGAGTAGCTCAAGTGGGAAAGCACTTGTCTAGCAAGCATGAGGTGTTGAGTTCAATCTTCAGTACTAACAAACAAGCAAACAAACAAGCAAACAAACACCCAACAACAGAAATCAATTATATCTGAGTATATCCATTAAAAATTTAGGGACTTGAGGTCTGTCATTTCCCAGTGCATTTGCCTCTACCTCAGATAACACTGTTTTAGAAAAAGTCCTCCAGAATTATTCTATCCTTCATACTTAATAATCAACTGCTCTAGAGTCATTAATTTCAGATATGTGTTAGCATTATATGAATTACTTAGTACTCTTCTAATACAAATTAACCTGCTCTAGACCATCTACTGTTTTCACATATTGTGATATTTTTTCTTTCTTTTTAAAACAGAACATTGTAGTGGTTTTAAAATGTAGACAAAAAGACTGTTATGATGTAGATTTTTACTCAATGGAGTTAATGCTTCATTTTTATTCAGAGAAGAAAATGGTATACATTGGAAGTGCAAAATAACTCTACATTCATTTAGCTATGATTTTCATTTATTTATGTGGGAAATCACAAGCAAGAAGACAAGCATGTTAAAATGAGGAAGCTTGATCAATGCATTAATAATCTTTTTTTTGAATGTGAATATAATTAGATTTTATCATGGCTGTTCATTATTTTTTCATGTCTTTTCTCCTTTAGATTTGTAGTTCAGGTTTCCAGGAGCAGTATTATATTTAAGTAAGATAAAAGGGGAGAAAACATGAAATTTTTGTTGTTGTTCTTTGGAAACATGCAAGTTGATATTTATATAATTGTTTTGTTCTGAAGGTATTCATCACCAATGTACTTGTAAACATGATTCATAAGCTGAAGTGAATTATTTAAACAGAAATACTGGTTCTTACAAATCCGCATTACCCAAACTTTTCACAAATGCAAAATAACTACTTTACCTTTGATTTAGTATTTTACTTTTGTTTTTAAAATGGGTAGTTAGCTCATATGTACCAGGCTACCTCACTATTGACAGTCATCTCTCTGTTGGTTTCAGGACCCTTGTGGGAACCAAAATGTGGATGTTCAAGTCCCTTATATAATATGGCATAGTATTTGCATATCACTTGTGCATGTGCTCCCCTGTACTTAAAAAAAGTACACACAAATAATTTCTCAATTATTTATAATACTTAGTGCAATGTAAAGGCAAAATAAATAGTTGTTATATTGTATTGCTTAGGGAATAAGAAAAAAGTCTGTACATGTTCAATACAGACACATTCCCCTCCTGGAATAAGCAATTTAATATTCCCCACGTTGTCTGGATCACATTTGCAGCATTTTGTCCAGTTCTGAACACATTTAAGAAAGATATCGACAAAGTAGATGCATCGGAGGATGGTAAGCAGTTAGGAAGGTGGGGATAATGTCTTTTTACATAGGAAATGTTTGAGAAGTGAGATGCACTTTGGAGAAGTAAAACTAAGTGAAATTATGAACTTAAGTTTTCAAATATTTGAAGGATTTCTATCTGGGAGATCCTCCCTTTCATATTGCATTCTTAAGTAATAGTTTCATTCAATGTCTACCAATAGAGACACATTTAAAAAAAAAATTTGCTGGTGCCAGTGACTCATGGCTGTAATCCTAGCTACTTGGCAGTCTGAGATTGGGAAAGGACTGTGGTCCAGGCCATCCTGGGAAAGAGTGAGGCTCTATCTTCAAAATAACTGGAGCAAAAATGGCGCAAGTGTTAGAGTGCCTGCCATAAAGGAAAGTCCTGAGCTTAGATTCCAGTACCACAAACAAACACAGAAGTACTTTCAGTCAATGATTGGTTAAATATGCTGGTGTGAACCCAAGGATGTGAAGGGTGGACTGTACCTCAGTTTGGGAATGGATTAAAGGCACAGTGACACAAAGGACCTGGGAAGAGGAACAAGACCAAGATCCAAAATGAGACATTGAAGCAAACTGTCCCTAAAATCCAGAAAAGTAGAGAAAGTAGATTGGTCATTGGTCTAAATTGCCAGGTACTAAATAAAAACATTTTTAAAGAAATAATAATATAGTTTTTTCATGAAAAAAATTGAAAGCAATGGTGAGTTGAATAATAAAATTTTAATAAAATATTTTTTCATTTCTCTTAATTTTTGATAAGCATGGGTCTTTAAAATACAAAGTCTAAAATGAAGCATTTTTAAAATTTGTGTATAGAATCAGTCATTTGTATTCTTAAAAGATTTATTTTGATATCTAATAATTAGACTATGTTTTTTCATGGACCACTGTATATTCTTAATTGTCATTTACTCTTTTTATACTTGGGAGTCTTATCTGTAGGATAATTCCATTTCATTTTATTTTTATTGGTGTATTATTATTGTAGGGTGGTACATTGTGGCATTTGCAACAGTGCTTACAATATATTTTAGTTAAATTCATCCCTCCATCATTTTCCTTTATCTCCCTCCCTTCTTAGACTAGGTTCAGCAGGTCTTATTTCCCATTTTCATATATGACCATATAATATTTCCACCACAGTCATCCTCCTTCACCCTTTCCTTAGAAATGTACATATATGACTTTAAATTCTTTTCCTCAGTTCCCTTTGAAGTTCAGTTTTTAGTTTTAACCCTCTTCTCCTACCAAGGACATCTGTGCTTTAGTTTTATGTTCTCTTTGTATTCCCACATTTCTAGGTGTACTTAGAGGTTTTTTTTCATATCTTTTGAATTTCTGCATCACATCAGTTTCATTCTGACAGATGCAGCCTCTAAAATAAGCTATGTGATGCACTCGAACCTAAAATAAACCATTATTTCAGGGTTAGGTGCGTCATACCTGCAAATAACCTCATTTATCTAGAGAAATGTATTTAATGCTTATTGTATAAATACCAGTGTTTCAGCCTGCTGTATAATACCATCTGTCACTACTTTTTGTACAATACATAATTCAATGTATCTCTTATTTCATTTTTTTGAGATGGAAAGTTCTTGCATATATTTCTCTAGGCATTTTATGAAAATTATATCAAATATTATCCAAGATGAAATTTTAGTTCAGGTTGAATGAAGTAGTTTCTCTGTTGCTAAGATATGTATTCAAGCAAGATCATATCACTGGCGTCTTTCACCAACTTTACTTTGCAGTATATTTTAAACACAGTGCTCTGCAAAGTGGGAATGTAACTACTGTTTCTATTAGAGGACTGTTGTCTCTGGTTATACCACAGGGAGTTCCTCTTCTAGAGAAGCAGGAAGAGAGGAAAATGAACACATAAAGTGGCAGTGTGCTCCTGGGAAAGTGGCATAATTTTTTTCCTTAGACTTTGCTTTAAACATCATTTACAGATTAAAGTCTTAATTAGATTGATACTCATTGGAATGTGGATCCAAAGAACATATCACACAAAGGTCAGACTGAAAAACATTTGTTGAGTGAAAACCAAGTGCCAGACATGATGCTAGGCTGAGGACCCTAAAACAGGTTAGAATCCAGATGCCCATGCTTTCCTTGTGAGCCAGACACCACAGGACTGTTGTGGATGACTTTTGTGGAGAGCCTGGGGACAAGGAAGTCGCTGAGAGGTGCCCAATTCAGCCCTGGGAAGAAGGAGGCACCAGGGAAAGCTTCCCAATGAAGGTTTTACCTGAGCTTCATTTTGAAGAAGGAGTAGGAGTTAATTGTTTAGGTTGTTTTTAGATCACTTATCTCCTAAGCAGTTTTAGGAAGAATGAAATAGAAATTCTGAAATTATCTTGTCATGCACAATTCTGTAGGTTGGATGAAAGAAGACAGCTCATGTTTCTTGTTTTCTCTTCTTTTTTACATATACAAGTGTGGTTTTTTAATGTGTGCCTTTACTATCAGATTTTTTTTGCCTTATAGTTAGAAGTATTTGATATATACATATGTGGGAGAATAGATGGTAAGAATTATATATTAGATAACCACTTAAGTATAGCTAAAACTCACCTTCTTAATTATATATTTTTCTGCATCCTTTCTGTCCATACATAAAGAACACATGTTTAAAAACACACAGAAGCAAGGCACTTCTATTGGCTGTTGTCTGCATTTATCTTGGAGACATTGCCTCATTATTGTGACAGATTCTTTGTTTCGAATATCTTTAAAAATGGAAGGAAGGAAATGAATTCATGCTTACTCAATGGGGTTTTTTTTTTTCAGGGAGAAATTACCTTGTAGTCTAGCTGGACACCCTCCTATCCTACAACTTTGGAGAAAAGATAGTCTATGCCCTAGTTTAGTGCATGTATATTTTTGTCTGAAAATGAGATAATATGTTGTAAGTATGCATGCTGGTAGAAACTAGGTTTATCTTAGATGGAATGAAACAGGTCCAAATTTGTTACAAATTCAATTTCATCAAATATAGGAAAGTATAAGAGATGATTTCAATCTGTGTTACAGAAATCTAGAGAAAAAAAAATACCTGTTGAGAAACTGGTTGTCTTCAGGGAAGAGCCTCTGGCTGGTTAGTAAGAAAGAACAGGCCGCAACTCAGGAAGAGTAACTAACACTTTCCCCCACTTATTCCTTGAAGACTTTTCTTTGATTCTTCTAAGATCTATTTTTCAAGCTCTAAGAAGTGAATATAATCACTATAAACATAATGCTCTGTACATTTTCTCCTTATCTGGCTGGATAGTTTCATGGTGCTTTATTTTGCTAGCTTATTTATTCTGTGATGTACTTCACACTTGCCAAAATATAAAAGCAACACTTATTCTTCTTTGTATATACCATGCAGCCTAACAAAGAAAGCTTTGCAAATACATGGGAAGCTCTTTTCATGATTTTACCACGAGGTCATACCTCCAGCTAACTACTCCTAAATTTGCTTTTTAAACCTTCCATTTATTTCAGTTTTACCACTTCTGTGTGTATTCTTAAGTCACACATAGTGTGCCTTTGCATATTTTAGTATCATATCCTGTATATTCTGGCAACTTCTTTTAACAAATTTCTGCTTTTGATTTTTTCCCCTGTATTGATACATGTGTCTCCAGATCGCTTGTTTTTCATTGCTGTGTGACATTCTGCTGTGTGACTTCACCATGGCTTATTTTTCCATTATCATATTGACAGATTTATATTGTTTTCAATTTTTTGTTATTTCATAGGAAGCTATTAAAACATTTTGTATTAATTTCCTTGTGCTTTTATGCAAGACTTTTGCAGGTCATGTCATAAACCAGAAAAATTGCTTTGGGGAAGCTGTATAAAATAATGGCAAATCGAGCTCCAAAATTTCTTGTAGCAATTTACACTTCTACCAGCAGTTTGCAGAAATTTCTGTTGTTCTATATTACCACTGACTCCTGGAAAGACTTTTTACTTCCAGTCAATCTTGAGGGTGCCAGTGATATATAATTCTGAGTTTTAATTTAAGTCCCCCAGTTACTAGTGAAGTTGAGTTTCTTCTGTAAATTGTGTGATGACATGTTTTTACTGGCTTCTTTTTCTTTGTTAACTTTGGGCCTTCTTTGTGGATTCTGAGTATTAAAACTGCCCATTTTAAGAATAAATATATTGTACAATCTGAGGCTTTTCTTTCACTGTGTTAGTCTATTTTATTGGTGGTCACCAATGACCCATATTTTCTGGTGATTCTGTCCTGTTCTGTCTCCTGTCCTTGTATACCTGGGCTGGGTCTGTCACTTGCTTTATTCAGCAGGCAGCAGAGCTGATGCTGTGTATGTTCCTTGGCAGTTTTCACTATTGTGCTTAAATGCTCTGAACCACCAAGGGAGAAATTCTTGCCAGAGGGATCATGGTGAGTGGCAGTCAGGAGTAGGGAAACCTGGGAATCACAGAGAGAGATGGAGCAGACCAGCCATCCCGGCAACTCAGCTGATCTCATCAACTGAGCAACAGATGGCAGTCACACCAATGACCACTAACACCACCACCAAAAGAAGGCCCAGCCTAGTCCAGAGTACACGTCTGTGAGCAAATAAAACAATTGCTATTTTTCAGTCATCTCCTAAACTCTGGAGTAGTTCCTTATATAGGAATAGACACTTAACTGAAACTTTTGACAAAAGTTTTTTAGTTTACTGTTGTCAAGTGTGCCAATTTATGTTTCCCTGTGGCTTATAATTTCTCTGTCTTTTCTACAAAAGCTTCACAAGTCAAAGATCATTCAGTCTTCTAAAAGTTTAAGTTTTTTACCTTTTACATTTTGGGCTTTAAGGCAACAAAAAGGTACATTGTACCTGGTGTGAGATGGGGAAAATTTTTTTTTTTATTATAACCAGTTTCCTAGGACCATTAATTGTATAATGCCCATTTTATTGTTAGGAATGCTTCATTTTTGTGACTATTGAACTTTTCCTTTCAAGTCAATTTTAAAGATTTAATCTAATATAAACTGAACCTATTGAATGTGTATAATTTGATGGGTTCTGGGAAATGTATCTTTATATAATTACTAACACAGCCAAGTTAAAAAATATTTCTATTACTCCAAAGTATTTTCTGGTCTAACCTTTACCTTGTCTGAGCACAGGTAACCCATGGTCACCAAATATGATTTCGATAATTATGATGCAAAATATCATTTTGATAATGATAACAAAATTCAGTATCAATCGGACTTTTTTTTCACATAAGTTCTCCCCATATAGCTCAGGTTGACCTAGAACTCAAGATCCTCCAGCCCTGAACTCTAAGGTGAGGGGATTACAGGTGTGCACCACCACATCCAGCCCTATTTTTTATATAGATGGAAGCATTTCTTATATATTATGTCTGGCTTGTGCCACAAAGTATTGTGTTTTTGAGGTTCATCATGATTTTGTACTCATCAATAATTTAATATTAGTTTTCAAATGGCATTCCATTGCATGTACTTACTACCACAGATTGTTTTATGCGGGGACACTTTTAAAAAAGACTATGAACATTTCTATACAAGTTTTTGGATTAACCAATTTTCATTTCTCTTGGGTAAATAGTACCTAATATTGCAATAGTTAGGTGACATGTGAATTGTATGTTTAACATTTTAAGAAACTGCCAAACTGTTTCCCCAAATGGCTGTACCATTTTTCATTCCTGACAGAAAAATATTGTAGTTTTAGATGTTCTATATCTTCAACAACATGTGAAGTTGTCAGTCTTGAATTTTAGCCATTTTAATCTGTTTATTATTGGTGTCAAATTTTGGATTTGATTTGCATTTTTCTGGTGCCTAGTGATGTTGTCTTTCATGTGCTCATTGGCTCTGTGTGTATGTTGTTTTGTGAAATGCTTGTAAAATCTTTTTCCATTAAGGATAGGTTTTTTGTCCATTTTTGAGTTCTAAAAGTCCTTAATACATTCTGGATCAAACTGTTTTGTTAGATATATAAATTATAATTTCTTTTGAAGTTTGCAGCTTACCTTTCTGCTTTTTCAAAACAGAACAGCCATGTTTCTTGAAAGATAGCTGTTTTTAACTTTAATGAACCACAAATTTTTCACTTACAGTTTCTGCTTTGCATACCTGGACTGAGTCTGTGATTCTTTGCTAATAGACCCCCACCTAAGATATATGTGACTTCTTCAAATTCACAAGTATTTTATTCCACACTTTCTTCTAGAAAAACATTGTTTGGCAGCATTATAATTTGCTAGAAGTTCATTAGTTTTAAATTTGGTATTTAGCTCTGTGTGGACTCACTTGCCATGACTGTAGCCATCTTGATTAATAACCACCATGGTTGCCCCAGAGAAACTCTTGTCAATTTACTTATTTTACCTTTTCATTAGTAGGTACTAACTGTCTAAAGTAGTTGGTTTCATTATGATATTCCAGTAAACAATAAATAGACAAAACTGTTAGAGTGGTTTGTGGAGCTAGGAAGAAGTCACTTTTTGTCTTAAATGTGCATATGCCCTCTTTCTCACCCAAATGGTGAAGATCTGACTGGTTTTGTTGCAGCTCAGCCTCATGCTTTTGTCAGCAAGTCCCCCCAATAAATTGCACTCTGTGCAATCCTAGATCTGCTCACCTCACAGCTTCTTGGGACTGGTCCTTACATACTAAGACTCCATTGTTTCTGGAACAAAGTCCTTTACACATTCAAGTTAATTTTTGCATGTGGTGTGGGAGAAGGGTCAGTGTTTATTATTTTCTATTAAGATATTCAAATTTTTTAGTTCCATTGTTGAAATGACTATTTCTTTATCTAATCATCTTGATACCTTTGTCAAAAATTCAGTAGCCACTTATGTATGTACTTATTTCTGGACTTTCAATTCTTTTTTTTAATTCTATATGTCTGTCAAAATGCCAATTTTACATCATCCTGATTACTGTAACATTATAGTAAATTTTAAATTCATTGTAACATAAAACTTTCCAACTTTGCTTTCCTTTTTCAAATTTGAGCTACTCTGTCATTTGTATCTTTTTGAATTAGGAACAGCTTGTCAATTTTTCAAAAAAAAGGTCAGGATTTTGATTGAAATTGCTTTAATGCTATAAATTGATTTGGAGAGAATCAACATATCAGTATAGTTATGACTTCTAATTCTTGGAATGCAGGGTATCTCTTCCTTCACTCAGATCTTCTTTACTTTCTCATGGATTTCTTGCATATATCTTGTACATATAATCCTATTTTATAAGTTTGCATGATACTATAAATGACTTATTTCTAAATTTCAAGTTCCAATTTTTTGTTGTCAATAGTAGCACAATTGATATAGATATATTGACTAACTTTTTAATCTTTTAACTTTACTGAAATCACTTATAATTTTGAGTAGCTTAAAAAAAGGATTTATTAGATCATGTCATCTGTCAGTAAAGGCAAAATCATCTCTTCACTTCCACAATGCATGCCTTTCCATTCAATGTTGAATGAAGTAGCAACAGCTGATACCATTTCTTATTCCAGTGTTTGAAGAAAAGTTTTCCAACCTGCAGTAGATGTTAGTTCTAGTATTTGAGAGATGTTGGTTGTCAGGTTGATAGAATCACTTTCTAATCTTAGTTTGCTGAGCTGTATGGACCGATTGTTTAGCTTGTAGTCATGATGTCATGTTTCTTGGGCTTTCTTATTCTATTTGATTTGCTGCTGGACATTATGATTTTATGTTGCTAAGTGCTTAGAGTTTTAATCGTCCATTAAGGATTGTTGGACTTTTCCTGGAAGACAATTTAGTTATCATGAATCAGTTTGGTCTTTTGAAGACTTGTTTTCAAACTCTGATAGAGTAGCTAGTGATTAGACTTTACTCCAAGAATAATTTACTTCCACAACCAAGTTTTAGCATTCTGGGGCCGGCCCCTACTGACTGCCCTGTGATTTTCAAATACTATTCACTCCAGGTGGTCACAGTTGGAATAACTTCCTTTCCTGGGTGAACTCTTGGAATTATGTAGTTTACTGAACCCTCTTCATTCTTGCTCAGCCTCTTACAGTTTTGTATGTATATACAGGTTAGTATTTAGCAGTGATCTCATGGGACTCGCACAGCTTTCTGGAGTCCTTTTTGCAAGTTCTTTACCTTATAAAAACTTTGAAACTTCCATGTATCTTAAGCTTCCTGAACTGAAATGTTTTATTCTTCAGACAGTGAGACCACCATGCCCTGCTTGTGATCCTCTTTATTCCATCAGATTTCTCTTTATCAATATGCTTATAGAGTCTTGTCTGTCATTTCTCTTTTTTGGGGAGGGGAGAGAAAAACAACTTTATACCACATATTTTCCAGTATTTAAAACTAGGTATTTGATGTACATTGTCCAGTTTTTTAACTGTTTCCTGAAAGAAGTATTCTAGACTCCATTACTCTATCAAAGTTTCCAACTTGTTATTTTTAAATAATCATATTTACTATTGCTGGAATACAGAAATTCTACTGAGTTTTGTATACAACACCTTTTCTGAATTTCCTTTATTAATTAAAATATTTTGCCTTTGTTTTCTTCAGTATTTTATGGATATTATAATTTTTCTGTGGTCAATAGAGTTCTAGTTTTTTCCTTCAAAATCTCATAGATATTTTTTTCTTGTCATCCTGAACTGACAAGAGCACTTAGATGAAGATAAATAGAAATAGTAGTGACAGACAACCTTGCCACAGTTTTAATTTTTAAAGGTAATTTTGCTAGAAATTCAGTATTAATAGTAATCGTCCTTGGCTTTATTAGATAATTTGGATATCTTATGAATGTGTTGCAGGTGCTGAAAGTGTGACAAGAATGCAGGGTTTGTAATGAACTTTCCTCCTGGTTCAAACATGACTGCTGCAAGTCCTACTCCTCAGAGCAGTGCTCTTTCAAAAGAGCCTAGGAAAGTGTGCATTGGGCTTTCCTGCTATGTAATGAATCAAAAGCTTGGGAAGGGAGTTAGAAATGTGTATAAGATTAGCCAATCTTTAATGTATTTGCAATTCGCTGTTTTTAGTTTTGGTGGTACTAGCGTTTAAATTCAGGGTCTTGAGCTTACTAGACAGGTGCTCTACCACTTGAGCCATGCTGCCAGACATTTTTGCTTTAGTATGTTTTTTAGATAGGGTCTCACTTTTGCCTGGGGCTGGCTTCTGACTTCAATCCTTCTACCATCACCTCTGTTTAGCTGAAATTACAGTCATCAGCCACTACACTTGGCTCATCATTCACTGTTTTTGAGCTAAGGAAATTCTCTATTTCTAGATTATTAAGCATTTTCCACTGAGTGTTAAATGGGAGTTGATTTTTATAGAATGTGGTTGTTTCTATATGTACCAAAGTTATGTTCTTCTTGCTTCAAACTATTAATACTCTATTAATATCACACCATCCTACACTTACAGAGTATACTCAACTTGGTCATGATTTACTCTATAAATAGGTCACAGATTTCAATGTGCAGATACACATTTTTACTTTTGTGTATGTTTGTAATGGGGTATGGTCAAGTCTACGTAGGTATAAAAATTCCTTAAAAAAACAAGGAAGTAATGACACAAAAATGTGCCACTGCAGTATAGACTGCGGTAAATATCAGTAGATAGACTCTTGAATACTGATATGACCCCTCTTCTTTCCTAATGCATAAATGGAAAGAGGGTAGTGACTGTGTGCGTTTGTCACTCTGCTCTGCAGTGAAAATAAAACTTAAGTACCTCTCTGAGAAACTAAGCAGGAGCTGAGAAGCTGTATCTACTCTCTCACTTGTGCCTTTATCTCAAGTATTTTTTATTTTAGTTGCTTACCAGTCCAACACAGAACTGTAATGAAGGTCACCATGAATTAGATCTTAGTCACCATTCTTGGCAGTGTTTGAATTTAGATCAGACCTATCTTGTCTAGCCTCAATTTATAGCAAAATCAAATTGACTTAGAATGGTTTCATGTTCTGTTCTCTTCTGACTTTGACTCAAAGTTGTATCAGTCTTATAAAATTACTTAAAATGGTTTTACTTTCTTTCTTTTTTGAAATTTCAGCATAAATTACCAATAGAAAGACTTGGACTTGTTCTTTTGCTGTTTTTATTTATGCTGGAGTGTGTTGGAAGATAGATTTTAATTTAAATCATTAAATTTCTTTAATGATCATAGGTGGTTTAGGAATTTTCTCTTTCATCTTAAATTCCTTTTAGTAAGTTATATTTTCCTGGAAAATAATTTCCTCATCTAAGTTTCAAATCTATTGACTTAAGTTTACTTATAATGTTACTTTATTTTTATATCTCTGTTTTAATTATACCTCTACTACTTATCAATCCCAAGTCCTTAAGTTTTCACGAGTTTTTTTCCTTAACCAATTGTGACAGAACTTTTTCTCTTTTAGTTATCTTCCCAACAACCTGTGCTTTTGGCTTATTGGTTCTTTCATTGTATTTTTCAATTCTTTGAATTTGCCTTCTTGCTTCATTTTTTCTCCTTCAATCTCTTGGGTTTACCTTTTCTTTATCTAACTTCCCAACATGAATGCTGTGGTCATCCTTGTTTTATTGCCTTTTGGTTCAAATTTTATGCTATTTTTTTAAGAGGAGCTGGGCCTTGTAAATATCTCTCCTTTGCCTTCTAGAGAGCTCTTATGGTGGATTACAGGAAAAAGGGGTTTTCCTTCATACTTCTGGAGTGCCTCTAGGTCTAGGCTGCTGAAGAATGTGCCTTTTTTTTTAATTACTTGGTCTATACACATATTTCCCATGCTAGGTGTCTGTAAGGATCAACTTTCTCCAGTGTTTCTTTGGTTGTGGTATGATGTCTGCAACTGTGGGATTGAGGAGAAGCAATATATCTGAAATCCCTAAGAACATGGACTGTGCCTTAGCTGAGACCCCTGCTCCTTACACCCTCTCATCTGTCCCAAATGCACTATGCATGGGGCTTCAATAGGGTGGCTTTCTAATGAGGTTGCTATCCAACCTTCATCCTTAGCACATGGTCCAGGACCACTCAGTCTAAGATGGACACAGGAGTGCTACATTCTTGCAGAGGGAGGTTCCAGCTCTTGTTTCTGTAACGTCTACTGTGGTCCACCCTTCTTCCCCCTTTCCCACTATTTCTCATCCTTCACCATTCATTTCTTCATTCATCCCCTCTACCCTCTACCAGTGCCTGCTTCCAACCCAACTTTCTTGTATCCTGAAGTTTTATTTCTTCTACTTTTCTTTCATATCCACAGTGGGGTTCCAAACTTCTCCATCATCTTTACTATATCTGCACTCCACAGGTCATTCCTGATTGTCTGGCACCTGTGGATCAGTTCCGTCTTGGCACTCCAGCAAATTTCTTTGTTCCTAATTGGGTGCAGTCACACCTTCTTTGACAAAGTTTGAACCATCTTTTGAAGGTTATCCTTCATTGGACACCCTTCCTCAGGCATTGGATTGATTTTTTTCAGTGTTCTCTTTGTCTTCAACTCTCCAGTCATAGCCAATAATTGTTCATATCTAAATGGTATCAAATTCTTCTAATTTCTTTCTCCTGATTAGACCATGCCTATACAGATGCTAATTAAATTTCAACATGTTTTCTAATAAAAACATTAAAAGATATTAATTTTCCTTTAGTTGTGAATTTTCATATATAAGACTGCAACAGATAGTATTTCTGTAACAAGAATTAGCTTACACGAAATTGGTAAACAAAAGAACAATGACAGCATAATGCATATATTGCTTTGGTTCATACATTTTTAAAAAGCCAATATGTTAATATTTTTATCTTAGCAAACATAATAGCAGCAAAACACAAAGTACACTAGAATAGAATGTGAATTAATACTGCTGAGTGCTATCAGTTATGGGTGAATATAGTACTGTATATGCATGATACTCACTCAGTCACTCTACATTTTTTTTGGCTCAGTTTAGTGAGGTGCTATCTCTTAAAGTTGCTTATATGATTTTTTCCCTTCTTTTGTGCATTTCATTCTTGATATGATTCAGCACCCTCTATGCCTGTGTACCCGCTTCTTATTTTTGGCTTATTTTAAGAAATAAAGTTTTATATTTGCTATAGAAATTATTTATTAAGGAATAAACATGTCTTTTAAGTATGCTACTTTTTTTTAAAACTTAAGATTGCTGTTATTTTCATTAATGATTCAGTTGCAAAGATTTGCAGATTTTACATATTTTACTCGTAGGCCTATCTTTTTGATAGACTGAATTATTTTTTGCAGGAATCAGTTTCAATGAAGATACCCATATTTTATTAAGTCCAGAACACCTGTGTTTGCATTCTCTTTCAAGTTAAAATCTTCCTAATTTCCTTTTGACTATGAGAAATTTAAGATCACTTTACTTCAAAAAAGTCTGTGTTTGGTAGCTAGAAGTATATGTCAGTGTCTGAGCACTTGCCTAACATGCACAAGGGCCTGGGTTTGATTCCCACTCACTATAAAAATAAAAATTAAAAAAAACATAATTTTAGTTCAGTTTTCCTTTTATTACTAACTTCTGTCGATTGAACTCTGGTTACAGAATAAGGTATAAATGCTACTAATTTGATTTATTGATCTTTTCTTAGTGGCTTACTGCATTGGACAATTTTAATAACTTTCCTGCATGTTTGCAGATAAATTGTAGTCTTTAATTATTGGATAGAAGGCTGTAAACATTAGGTATTATAAAACAGATTATGTCTGGTACCCTCTCCACCCTTATGAATTCATACGCTGAAGTCCTAACCAACATGAATGTATTTGGAGATAGGGTCTTTAGGAAGAATTCAGGCTAATTGTGGTCATAAGTAGGATCCCACGCCAACAAGACAAGTGGCTTTGTAAAAGGAAGAGCGAGTTCTCTCTCTTTCTCTCTTCATCCATTTACAGAGAAGAGGATGCAAGCATACAGCTAGGTGGGGATAGCTACAAGCCAAGGGGAGACCTCAGAATGAGGTGTGTATTAAATTTTCACATGATTCTAGACTTATCTTCTCTAAAATTCTCTCAAATTTTGTGTTATGTTTTGAGAAATTCAAACATCATGCACATTTTACAATTGTGACACATTCTTCATGAAATGTTCCTTTTAAAATTATGAAGTAAATCTCTTTATTCATAAAAAGTCTGTTCTGTCTAGCATCCATAAAGTCACATTACCTTACTTTTAACTACTGATTTCCTTGTACATAATTTTCAACGTTAGAATCACAGCTAATGTGCCATTAAGTTTTACATGTATGTCTTGCAACAATTTTATTTTTTAAATCTGTGCTTGCAGTTTCTGCAGATGCTGTCAATCGTGATGTATTGTGGGTTTTCTATTCATCCTACTTTTTGTGTCATAACCCCTAAATTAAACTATTCTAAACTAAAATAAAGTTATTGTTCTTTCATTAGGTCAGTTTTCTGTGTGTATATACAATGCTAGCATTTTGTTTTGTTTTGCTCATTTTTCCTCATATAATTTCAGGCCTCAATTCAAGTTTCTGCTTTCTGAAGTGCATCCTTTAGGTGTTCCATGCTGTATGAAATTCTAGGTTGATATTCATCTTCCCTCAGTACTTTCACGATGTCATCAGTTATCTTCTGTCTTTCTTGATTTTCTTAGGAGTTTACTTTTGACTTACTCATCATTCTTTTAAAGATTATCTGTTTATTTTTTAATTATGCCTGGTAGGATCGTTTCTTCCTGAAGTTTATCATAATACATCTAGGGGGTTCTATTCCTTTTTGTTTGTGCTTGTCATGTGCTTTCTAAATAAATGATTCATGGCTTTTATGGTTCCTTAAAAATTCAAACTCGTTGTTTTTAATCTTGCCTCTTTTCCATTCTTTCTTTTTTTTATTCTTTCTCATCAATTAAATGTATGTGGCACCTTCTTATTCTATTTTCCATGTCTCTTACTTTAGTTTAGATTTTCTTTCTCTGTAGTTTTTATCCTTTATTCTGGCTAACCTCTTAGATTTACGTCCAGGTTATTATTTCTGTATTCACCTGTACCTGTTATTTTGTTTAACCTGTTCATTTAGTGTTTAAGTTCAATGGTAATTTTTTTTATTTCTGAAATTTCTATTTTACTATTGTTTCCTCAAAGCTGCCACATATTATTTGAATCATCTCATGTCCCTTGTCAACAATATTTTTAATGACTTCCATATTTTAAAAATATCAGTTGTACATTCTATAGCTCAGAATTCCACTCTCTGATGCTTTTAGAAATCTATTTCAACTATTTGTCAGCTCTATGGATTCTCCCTCATAGTGGCTTTTTTCATCACACATTATGCAACTTTGAAGATAACTTTATACAAGCTTCTGAGGCTTGTATTTTCCTTCAGAAACAATTTTTATGTAGTTTTTTATCAGGTGCAATTGATTCCTACCAACATGGGACTTGCTTATATTATGAAGTTATCTATAAGTAGTCACAAGAAAACAATCTTTTTCACTAGATCCGAGTTGAAGGCAAATAAGTTTCTATTTTGTTTACCTTTGTTGGTTTTTTTTGTTGTTGTTGCTCATTTTTCCTTGATAGTATAGGTATTGTATGTGGGAGCCATACTTCCAATAGTTCAACCTGTGTGGTTACTAAGAATTACCTCATGTCTAGGTGAGGCCCTAAAATCAAAACTTGACTGCTAAAAGAAGCTTACACAGCTTACACTCTGGTTTTCAGTTTTATAACCTGTCTTATACTGAGGTTTTTTTTGTTAGTTTGTTTTGTTTTGGTTGTTTTTAATTTTTTTTTACTTCTTGAAATTCTATTGATTTATTGTGTGCTCAGTTATGAACTTAAAAAATAAATGTTATACTTTACTCAACTTTACTAGATGTTTTGAACCAGAAATTCATTCAGGTTACTTAGTCCACTATATTGCTTGAGCAAAGTCCACCATTTAAAAAAATTTTTATTGTCATATTATTGTTAGACTTGGGGCTACATTGTGACATTTACAAAAGTTCTTAGAATATATCATAGTTGAATTCACCCCCTCTATTGATTCACCCTCTCTATCATTCTCCTTTATCCATTCTTCCCCCATTCTTGGAATAGTTTCAACAGATCTCATTTTTCCATTTATATACATGAGTACATAATATTTCTACCATATTCACCCTCCTACACCTTTTTTCTTATATCTTCCCACCTCCCACTGGTACCAACCTGCCAGATAGGAACTGTTTCACCTTCCTGTTTTCCATTTTTTTAAAAAAGACATTTTTTTCTGAAATGAAAATTTTATATACTGTTTGATTATAGATAAAATGAATGAAGTTTTTTGTCTCAACAGAAAGGCAGAATAGAAGACTGAATTGTTTAAGCCTTTAAATTAAAATGTAAAACTCTACATCCTTTAGAATGGAATAAGAACAGCTTTCATTACCAAACATTATTGAATATAATGAACTATTAGCCCACATGAAAACTAAGCACAGATACGTGAATTAAAGCTTGTAAAACTGATGCAAAAATTAGACAAACACATGAATAATTAATTGATGCTCCAAATAACAAAGAAAAATTGGCTTTATGCTTTAAGGAAGAACATTTATAAATTACCAACAGAGCAACACTGCCATGGAACAAAAGCAATGCTAGGAATCTCTCTGTATAGCCATCCCTAAGTCAACTAGCAAAAACGCTTTGTCTTCCTTATTATGCTTATGTCATTTCTTCAACAAAATTAGTGATAAGGGAAGAACAGGACTTGCCTGGAGCTGAGGGGTGGGGGGAGAGGGGGGAAGGGGAAAAGGGGGGGAAATGACTCAAACAGTGTATGCACATTTGAATAAATGTATAATTAAAAAAAAAAGAAAACAGAAAGGTGTTAAAAAAAAGACATTTTTGTTTGCTTAAGATAGCTCTACAGGATGTTTCATTGTGACATTTCCAGGAATATATGTATTATAACTTGAATTGGTTCATCCCCTCTATTTTTCTCCTTTTATTGTAGTCCCTATCTTATGGTGATTTCAACAGGCTTAATATTTCTATATTAATTCTTGTATAGAAGGTGGAACAACCATATTTTAAACCTTTTTAGCTTCCTTCTTTTACCCTTCCTCTCCCATTAGTGACCTTCCCTCAGCATGACCTGTTTTTCAAAATATTGCTTACATTTGTATTGGACCTATATTCCATATATGAGAGAAAACATGTGGCCTTTGGCTTTCAGACCTGGACAAACTTCATTTTTTTTAAAAGGATCTTCTCCAGTTCTATTCACTTATCTGCAAACAACAAAATTTCATTCTTCTTTATGGCTGAATAAAATTCCATTATATATAAATACCACATTTTCTTAACCCATTTATCAGTAGTGGGACATCTTGGTTACTGCCATAGTTGAGTTATTGTGAATAGTGCTGCAGTAAACATGGGTGTGCAGGTGTCTTTGTTGTAACCTGACTTATATTCCTTCAGGTATATCCCTAGGAGTGGTATTGCTGGATCTTATGGCAGGTCTATTTTTAGTTTTTTGGGGGGAAACTTCATACTATTTTCCATAGTGTTTGTACATTTCCACCAGCCACATATTAGAGTTCCATTTTCCCCATATTGCCAACATTTGTTGTTGTTTGTGTTCTTGATGATAGTTGTTCTAAACAGGATTGAGGAGGAACCTTAACATGGTTTTGATTTGCATTTCCTTTATGGCCAGGGATGCTGAACCTTTCTTCCTGTGTTTTTTGGCCATCTGGACTTCTTCCTTTGAAAAAGCTCTGTTCAGTTCATTTGGCCTTTTCTTCATAGCATCATTGATTTTTGGAGAGTTTGACAAAATACTTTTTTTTCCAGTTCAAAACATATCATACTTTCTATACCGAGTGAAATAGTCCAGAATTAGATCTGAATTAAATTGTGTTCATGCAATGTCAGCAGGTCTCAGTTCTCTTCATTTCTAGTTACAACTTAGCTAGCTGCTTTTCACTTGTGTTGACTTAATTCTCTGACACGCTCTTTCATCATTGCCACAGAATAGTGGTGATAGTGCCATTACTTACATTTGTTAGAACTTCAGGCCAACTGGAAAAAAATGTAAATCTCTTCCAGTGCCTTTCACTAAAGTCCTAATATTAGTTAGGTCACATTCTTGCTCAGTCACAAGCAGTAAGCAAATATGATGCCCTGATTGGAGGAGGAGTATGATGTGTTTCAACCCATAGGCAGATACACTTGTCTCATAAAACGTTAAATTGAGATACTATTTCTATGTTTTTAATATCTGAAAACATTATATTTCCATTAATACGAGACCAATTTATTGTTCTATTTAAAAAAATTCTTTGTTGTGTCTGTCTTTGTGTTAATCTAAGCTCTCAAATGTTCATTGCCATATTAAATGTGCTCACTGTCCAAAAAGGGAGAAAAAGTGATGTATCATCTATGCTCAAGATCCCTGAATAATGTGTATGTCACCTTAGTCAATTCTAATTTTAGAGCCTTAATATTTGGATAATAATAATTCTAACTTAGATCTATATAATTTTTAAGTCTTTAATATGTATAAAAGCTGATAACTGTATATCTTCTCCAACTACTTAGTATAAAATGATGGAAAAAAAACATAATTTCTGCAATGTCGGTGGGAATGGGAAACAAAACACAGAAATTATCATAGGTTTATATGATTGATATTTTCCTAGGAATGAGTAGTAAGGAATCATTGCCTTGGAAGAGGAATGAGTTGCTGGGTCAGCTAATTTGTCAACTTCCAGGTCAGTTAGAAGGATCTTCCCTACTCACAGTCATCCACAGCTACACTTGAGATGGTCATTGGAATACACGCTCAAGTGGAGTAAACAAGAACTCTCTAAACTATCTTGTAAAGCTTCTTAAACTTTTTCATAGTAGTTCACAGGCCTCTCCCCCTATTAGATTATAAGCTCTTCGAGGGTAGAGATTGTGTTTGATTTGACTTTTATCTCCAACATGAAGCACTATGATTGCTGTAATGTCAGAACTTAATAAACACTAACTGAAAGAATAAAGAAAAAATGATCTAATAAAATGAATAACAGAGCTAGACAGATTCCTGGGCAATGACCTTGTCTTGCTGTATTTCAGAAAAAATATATGTCTAAATGATGATAACAGGTCAAAATTATTGTTATTTATTTAATACAAAATTTGTCATGTTTTGATTCACCTAAATTAAATTTTCTTCTGAAATTACTGTTTAATAAATAGCCAGCCCTTATAGAAGAGTTCAGATGAAATTTTTCTTATATATAACAATCTTAGAGATTTTGAATTATCATAAGGAAATACATTTATTTTTTATTTTCAAGTCAATAAAAATTTGATATCATATAAATATGTAATCACCTACACCTTCATGAAGCTATTCGATATGATTGGTGTTTTTAAAATTACTTTCTTTTTCCTTCATTGTAATGCTTTGCAAAAGCAATTGCCTATTTATAAATTCTATATATGCATTGCTTATTTATTCCTTATTCTTTCCACAAAGGTCATAACAAATTGAAAAGTTTGCTATTGCTTTCATTTTTTAATAAACTCTGTGCCTTGAAAGAGAAGGCTGGATGTTGACTTGAACAGGTTTTGGACAATTGCCACTTTAATCTGGTCCTCTCTGCACTTGTTAACAATTACATGATCCACTAGGATTGCAGCAATGTCCTGAAAACTTTGTCCAGACTTTCTAGCCCAGATACTTCTATAATTTTTATTAGTTGTTGAGTTATTTCTTGTTTGTGAAACAAACTGGATTCTAAAGCAACACTTACCAACCTTCAATTGTTCATAAACTAGCTTTATGATTTTTTAAAATCCTAGAAACCACTATATATTTGATCTTTTTCTTAAAATCAATTCAAATTTTTGCTTAAGTACTTCTTATCAAAATGTGAAAGGGATATCATTAAGTCATAGCCATGTATTAATGCCTGCTAAAGTATGTGAACTTAAGATCTGATTTTTATTATGAAAAATTAAAGATTAGCTCATCTTTGATAGATGGTAAATAGTCTTTATTATACATTTTTATTAGCATAACAGTTGTACAGGGAGATTCACTGAGACCTTGCATATATGCTTACTATCCGAGCAATGGCAAATAGTTTTAACTGTAAATTGAGACTTCTTTGACATTTTTAGGTTTGAAATCAAAGGAAATAATATTCTTTCTCTAATTAATATTAATTTTACCATATTCTATTATCACATGTCATGTTCAATGTTATTTAAAGCTGGGACTTTACTACCAATATAGTTTCTATTTCTCAGTTTGGGGAAAAATCATCTAAACAAATATCTTCAGTGTGCATTATTTATTTACTGTTTTAAATTGTGTACGTATATTGTTATATGTTTGTGCTGCATAGATAAAATGCATCAAAAGTTACAGTTTATGTACATGTAAAAATGTCCTTATAAAGGTAGGCCTTCAAATAAAATTTTATTTATATTGTCTTTCATATAACATTTTCTCAGTTTATGATTGAACTGATTGGTTTCATTGAAATAACATAGAGTCCCATAAGAGGAAATTTATACTTGCTCATTTTCAAAAGGGGTCTTTGTTTTATAAATTGCTGCCCTTGGGTCTCTCTGGTTCCTTCTCCCTGCCCCTTTGACCCATTTCCTAATATGTTCTCTTCCAGACAAAAAGAATGGTCTTTCATAAAATCAGAGAAAAATCTTGACTCTGATTTTATACCTTTCCTGGCATTCCTATGAAGTTTAGAATAAAATTCCAAGTGCAAGCTGCAATCTGAAAGTCTTCACAGTCCATGCCTTGCTTATCTCTTCCTTAGTTCACCAGCCACATGGGCTTTTTCCTGCTTCATATTCATGTTAAGCTTTTTTCCTGCATTAGAACTTTTTCACTGCTGATTTTCTTTGTTTTTTTTTTTTTTCTTCTGAAATTCTCTTCCCCTGGGGATTCATTTAGCTTATTCTTTTTCTTCCTTAAGTCTTAGGCTAAATGTTTTGTAGTTTGTAGCTGTCTACCTTTTCTAAGTTTCATCTTTAGACTTAGTATTTGGGGATTATATTTGTCATATCTTATTTACTTTCTACTTCCCTTCCAGTCTCTAAGCTCTATGAGGATAGGATTTCTGTTTATTGGTTTCAATTACCATTGCATATACTATCTTAATATCATCTTTGGTTCATGGAAGGAGTCAGTAAATAGATGTTTGGTAAATGAATTCTCTTCAAAGAGTTGTTTTATTTGTTCAGCAGGCTGCCCTGATGATAATCTCACTTTTAAATAACTAATTTGTTTAGAAAGGAGTGTGTGCTGTGTTCTGTATTCAGGAAGAATAAACAATTGAATAAACAACTTTCCCTAGTTGTAAAAGTGCTTGAAACTAATTGTAGTAGCTGAGTGTAAGGGGCAGTGTAAACATCAAAGATACTTACGATCATGCAGCATCAAGGGCAATAAAAATTCTGTGTTACATCTTCTTCTCACAATCTCTTTATAATTATGAATCCCCAAGAAGGATTTCAGCTGCTTTCAATGTTTGAAAATCTGCTTAACTGTGCTTAATTCCTTTGCTGTGGCTCATCTACAGACTCTGAAACATTCCTTCCTTAACAAGAATTGTATTTGGACATTGGGAAGGGAATGGTTATTGCCATACATTTATTGGTACGAACACTAGCTTCTTGAGGAAAGCCCAAGCCATTATAACATGATTTTATAAAAGAATAAACAAAACTTTGAATCCATAGTTTTAGCCTTTACTCCTGAGCCTCAACTTTACTATTGGTTTACTATAGAAAATTTAAGCAATTGGTCAATGTTATGCATCTGCTTAAATATATGTATTTGTTCTTGTCTGTTTTCCCCATGGAACTGATTTGGTATTTTTGGATAGCATCTTCAAATGCATATAATTAATATTTTTGTATGACACAAATATACACTCATATATTTGTTAAATCTGTGTTTGTTAAATCTCATAAATTTGTGTTTATGATTGTGGAAGTTACTGCCAGCTGACAGGCTAACAATTTGTTCACCCCTCCCCCCCCCATAGTGTGAGTTGCTACTGGACAATGAATGCCCCGTGGGGACTACATTTTCCAATCTCTCTTTTCTGTACCCAGGTAGACCCTGTAGCCAATGAAGTCACCTCCTGGAAGCCAGGAAGAACTATGTAAGTATGGTATATATGATGATCCTTATATTTTCTTCCAGGACTGTTGACTGGATGACATTTATGTGTCTGATAGTGGAGCAAAAGAATGGGATGTGAAGTCCTTGAATCACAACCTGTATATGAGTTGTTCCAGTAAGCTACCCATCAGGAACATCAACTTTGGATTTCATGTGAGTGAGAAATAAAGTTTCATTTTGTTTAATATGCTGCTGAGATTCTAGGTTTTTCTGTTAATAGTTGTGATAACTATCTGATTAATATAAAACAAATGTATCATATGTATTTTATAAATATGTATATGTGTGTGCTTATATTATTACAAATTAATTTAGCACTCATTTTACACATGAGGAATTTGAAGAAAAAAGATTTTGAAGGGTTAAACAAATTTACTCAGATTACAGAATATAGTAGTCAATACTTAAACTAAATTCCATGCATTATCATAGCAGTAGTTAACAAAGAACAGCCCTTAGGCCAATTCAGGCCCCTGCCTAGCTTTGTAAATAAAATTTTACTGGAACTTGGTCATACACATTCACTTACATGTTATCTCAGACTGCTTTCTTGCTACAATGGCAGAATTAAGGTGTTGTAACTGAATTCATATGATTAGTAAAGCTTAAAATATTTACTGTCTGACTTTTTACAGAAAAGTTGACTGACCTGTACATTGTACCATATACCCACTAACTCCCCAAGTTAACTCTGCTACAGGATATAATAAAATGGTAGGTTTAAAAAAAATAGTGTATATTAATTATACAAAGGGGTTTCATTGTGATAGTTCCATACAAAAGGTAGGTTCTAATTTCATATCCCTCCCATATTAGTGGGAACATAGGAAGATACCTATTAACCATATTTCATGTTTCTACTCTTTGTGTTCTCCCTATTTCTAATTTTATGAACCAACCACTTTTTACCTACTATTTGGAAACTGATGGATCCTGCTTCTCCTTTTTCTTCTGATATTACTCAGATAGGGTTCTGGGAGGGTGAAATGATTTTCAGGGTCAAGTGATGAAACACTAAGGGTTGCTTTTCCATCTCTTCCTCATTCTTATGACAGTGTTGAGATGGAGCATATACCTATTAGTGTGTTCCTTTAGACTCTACTCCAAGGTATCTAGACTCTACTCCCAGGAAAACAAGAGATCTGGCATTTCTATTAAAGACAATTTTTTTTCTTATTCCTTTTTGTCTACAAAGATCTCATCTTTTAACCAGTCACAGTGAAGTGACCGGCAAAGTCACTGAGTCCCAACGATCCAGGAAGCTGAGACAGGAGGATCACTTAAATTAGGAGTTGAAGACCAGCCTGGGTGATAGTGAGACATCCCCCTTCAAGTAACATCATTCTTTAAAGACATATTTCTCAGCACTTTTGCACATTATCACTCAAGACATATGAACGATATTTGCATAGATAAAGTAGCCTGTAGGCAATGCCCAGTTCTTAATTTTTATGTGTTCATATATGTGCAATTTCATCACTTTCTCTACCACTTCATAACAATACATCAAAAGGCAAAGAAGTGCACTTACTATATAACTAGTCTTAAATCCATTATAGCTTATCTTTTAAATTTTATATTAACATTAATAATTAAGCTATCACTAATCAAAAATATTTGCCTCCTCTCTCATAGATGATCTGAAAAATAGGCTTGAATACACTGTAATACGATGTTAGAAGACAACTGAGTCTACGTGAAAAAGAAAAATCTAAAATTTCAAAAAAAAAAAGAAAAATCTAAAGTTTCGTAATAGGCCATTTTGTTTCCTATGTAAGTCAACTTTGAATTACTACAGCGAGATATTTGAGGCAGCTAATCTAATGAAAATGTTTGTATATCTCACAGTTTTGGAGGTTTAAGGACATGGCACTGGCATTAGTTCACTTCTGGGTTGCATCACTTCATGGAGGATAGCAATAGCAATAGAGCGAGGAACACATAATAAACAGGAACAGAGATGATGCGTGGGGCCATGCTTGCACCTTTTATATCAACAATCTTGTGAGAACTCAGACAGCAGAGAACCATAAAAGATTAAAGCAGAACTACCTCACATCCCCAGTGACCTAAGGATTTCCTTCAGGCCCACCTCCCAAAGTTTCCACTATTCCCAACAGAACCACCTTGCCAACTAAGTCTTCAAACACACCAGCCCCTTTCAGTGGGGGAGGGGAGCCACATTCAAAACAACATTTCCTCCTTGTAATAGAAATAGCAGTAGAAATTGACTGAATCAGATAAAACTCAAAAAAAAAAAGACATCTTTTGAGTTTATTTGAAGAAAAGTCAAACAGGAGCAAAGATGAAACACAAAGTTACAAGTTACTATGAGTAGAATTGAGAAAGAATAGATTCAGGTAAGAAATATAAGGTAATTCTTTCACTCTACCAACCCTGCCCAAAAGAATGGAAGTCAGCTTACTACAGGGACACCCCCACAACCATGTTTGTTGCTGCACTATTCACGATAACCATGTTATGGAATCAGTCTAGAGGCTCATCAAGGTATGTATGGATAAAGAAAACCAGACACAGACACACATATGCATAGTTTATTCAGCCACAAAGAATGAAGTTGCACCATTCATAAGAAGGTGGATGGAACTGGAGGTCATCATATTAAGTGAAATAAACCTGTTTTGCAAAGACAGGTATTGCATGCTTTCTCTCATATGTAGAATTTAGAGGGGAAAAATGAACATGAAAGTAAAGGTATGTGGAAGGGGAGAAGGGAGATGGGGGTTGAGGGATAAGAAATAGGAATAGATATGGCAAATGTGATTCAAGTACATTTTATGCATGTATGGAAATGTCATAATGAACTTAGTACTTTGCACAATTAATGTATACCAATTTTTAAAAAATGTAATACTGTCAGAAATCTTATAGCTTGACCTTCTTGGGCTCACAAGAAAAACAAAGAAGATGCCCAGTGAATGGCTGCTGAAGTGTTTCCTAGGCGCCATAACTCCAGTGGGCCTAGGTTCTTAGTGATTGTCTTTTCCAACTTTTCTTTCTCAGCTCCAACTCTCATAATCCTTGCATCAGTTTGAAGCTAGAGGAGTCTCTATTACAGTTGGCGGGGATTACAGGCATGGAGCGGGAGGGAGAATTTCCTCCTTTGCTGCAGTAAACATGGGGCACGTTTCTGACATTTGTTTTTAAAAATCAATTAGCTGTCTTTCCCAGAGAATTTTTTTTATACTTAGAATAAACTTATATAATTTATTCTATAATTCTGGTATATTACGTATTAAATTTATTTTACTAGTTGACCTGAGGATATATCACCATGGAAATCGTTGTAAGTCTGACAAAATGCATTCAAAGAGCCACCTACAAAATGTATTTTAAAATACAACAAATTGGCAAGTTAGAGATTGCCTCTACATTTTGGTTTCATTATGAAAATTTTGCTTTACAGAGTGGTTAACACTGGTTAGGTCAAGGTTAGATGTCACCCAAGTGTATTGAGTGACATCATGATAATTTACCATAACAAAAACCTTTTTAGGTAGTTTCATCTATAAATCAGCTCTTTGACATAAGCTATGGAATAAGTGAGGAAAACACTCTTTGTTTTATCCATTTTGATGTGAATAAAGAAAGTTTATAATCATATCTACATGAAAGCAAAAACTCATAATTAATGAAGTAAATTGATGCTGCAATTCCTTTTTCTACTTTATTTTTTTCTAAGTGTTTTTCTTAGGTCCACCAAAGACAGCTAAAATTATATACTCTAAAGTATGGGGTAACATTGACATTAAATCATTTTTAATTATGTTTTTATCTTTATTTTGACAACCAGTTTAAAGTGTTGGCCAAATGATGATTTTATAATTAATGTGAATCCATCACTGTGAGTTTATTTCATTTGACAAACTCATGCCTGAAATATTAACGCTTTTTTAGACAGCAGAAAGTAAACAAAATTGTATACAATATCAAAAAGTAAATAAAATTTTATGTTATTATTTAAAAATCCATATGTGAACAGTGACACAAGAGGGCAATTTTGGGGTTATTTATAATATGATTTGATGACAGCAGCATATCTTTTGATGGGGATTTGGCCAATATGCTTCATGTTTTTAACTACTGAATTCACCATTTTTTAAAAATATAACAAATAAAACTACTGGTAAATAATATCCTTTGCCTTGATGTATGTCTACATTTTCTCTAATAATTGGAAAACACTGTAAAGGAAATCAAGAAACTTCCTGGATCTGTACAAAGATTTTGTATTTATTTGAGATGTCTATTTCCTTTCCTTTCCTTTCTGGAAATTTCCTCCTTTTCCTTTTTTAATTTGCTAATGTTTTCCTTCTTGTTTTATAGAAATGAATGTTTCTTCAGTTTTCTATGACTAACTCCTAGCTTTTATCCTTTCCTTTTCTGAGCAAAGATATGACTTTCAAATTTAGTTATAACTTTTGAGCAACTAGTTTTATTTTCGATTTAGGAGAACATGGTTTTATTCATTTCTAGAATAAAATTTAGCCTTTTATATAAATATTGAGTTATGTTTATTTCTTATTGAGTTATGTTTGTGCTGTAGTTATTTCTTTTTTGGCATGGACAGAAGATACCAACTTTGTCCCCAAAAGGTGATTTATATGAAACTAATGAATGGAAGCAGCAGACTCATCACTCCTCAGGTCCCCAGCCAGGGTCCAGCAGGAGTTCTAGCAATATATTAAATGGTTAAATATTTTAATAAAATCTTAAAAATAAGACAGCTTAACTACAACCAATTAAGATCACTCTATCTTTCCATACTGGAGTTTCTTTCCAACACATTGCTCTGCAATGGCACTGAAACAGCCGCTGCCATTTTTAAGTCCACTGGAGGAAAGTTGAATGGGAGATACCTTTAGTTTTGGCTTAGTTAGATTGACTTTTATGGTTTCTGTTATTTTGAGATATTATTAAGTTATTTTTACCATTATGGTATAGCAATGGCTGTAAGTAATACTACCACTACCTAGTTTTCATCATAATAGCAAGCTGCAGAGCCAGAATTGATATGAAGGTATCAGTCTCTCCTATAGCACCAGAAATACACAGCAAATAAAAGATACAAAAATTCAGCAGTTCCATTTTGCTGTGTCTTATTATCATGCTCTTTGTACTTATCCTGGTTGTGTTTCACTGAATTTCTTGAATATTAGTTGGACATTTTTTTCATCCAATATGGAAATATTTGTCATTATTTAAACATTTTTTCTGCCTTGTCCTTTTTACTCTCCTTCTAAGATATGTATGTTAGCCACTTGACACTGTGACACAGGTAACTAAGGATCTGTATACTGTTCCTCAGCTTTTCCCTCATTTCTCCTGACTTCAGTTTGAATAATTTTATTACTTTATCAAATGAACTGAACTTTGGTTGTTCATTGTCTAATCTATTATAACCATCTAGTAATTTTTCCATTAGAGATACTATATTCTCAGTCTTGGAAGTTTCATTTCTTTCTCTTTTATAATTTGATTCTTTTCTAATAATGTCATATTCTGATTAATTCTTGACCATATTTATGATAACTGCTCTTAATGTCATACTCTGTTAATGCCATCACCTCTGTCATTTCAGGGTTTATTTTAGTGATTGATTTTTCTCCTGTCTTTGAATCATATTGCCCTGCTTCTCCAAATATCTGAGTTATTTTGTATTACATCTGGATATCGTGAATAGTAGGTTGTTGGCTGTGTGTATTTTTCTTTTTAGAGTATTGAAAAGATTTTGAAAGAATGAATATTTATAAATGGGAGGATGAGATTAACAGGTTTATATGACAAAAATATTATTCAGGTACTGATGAGAGATGAAAAGCAGGGATAATAATGACAAGCTGTTATTGAGAGTTCTGACATTTAATGAAGACAGAAGTGGGAGTGGAGAGAAGCAACAGAATTGAGAGATATCTGTGAGATAGACTGATGTCTCTAGTCTTATGATCAGTTTCTTAAACTATTTGAATTTATTGGCACTTCTCAAGCATAACCTAAATGGCATACCTCTGTGCTTTGGCAGCATTTTCTCACAAACAGGAATCTTACCCATTCTTCAAGGTGCAGCAACCACGGCAGCCCCTCTTTGAAGTCCCTTCTATTCTTTCTACCTTTCCAAGTGATATTCCTCCAGTGTTGAACACAGAACAGTCCCTTCATGCACAGTGTTGATTGCAAGAGTTGACCTTAGGCATTTGCTCTCACGTGATTTTCCATAAAACTCATAATTTGGTTCTTTCCTTCTTTTTCTTAATTTGGTGGAGGGAGAAGATTATCTGTAAAGCAAACACTGCCCACATGAAATGTAGTACCACCTCAAGATGGGGATAGAGTTCAGAGACCTCTGCTCTTGTCCTTATCACCTTGGTTGTTTGGAAACCAGACCAAGTTTAATTATAAGTTTTGGAAGGAGTCAAAGAGGCTCACGTACAATTGTAAATTGAAGTACTCCCACAGTATTTGCTGTCTGACACATAGAGCTATAAAGGCTTAGAACTTGGATCCAGAAAGAACTAGCTTTAAATTCTGGATTTTCCACTTACTATTTTGCCATGGGGAAAATATTTAACTTCTTTGAGGTTTTTCATTTGGAAGAAGTGATAGCATATTGTTTTTTTAAAACTGTGAAATAAGGAATATCATAAATGCCTAGTTTCATGTAGCACTCAATCTAAATTCAACAAATGCTGGTTTTCTTATTCCTTTTTCCCATTTCTTTAAAATCTTCAGCATCCTTCTTATTCCATTTCTTTATACTTTCACTTATTGACATTTTTACCAATATAATGAAGTTAGCTCAGGAGATTGAGAAAGTACCAACCAAAATGGATGCTAGTTACACACACACACACACACACACACACACACAGTGGTTTAGATATGTTGGTGAACTTTGGTTGAGTATAGTTCAATTTTTACAGATAAGAAACCAGGGTCCTCTAAATTTAAGTTACTTATCAGAGCTTATGTTCTTTCTCTTTGACACTGTTTCTTCTTTTGCTGTTTAACTAACTCCTCATTTTCCTTCATGACTCAATGATTTCAATTTCTTTTTCTTTGTCACCCTCTACCTCCGTCATTCTGTGTGAAATATCCCTTGTCCATGCTACATTGTTTATGTTACCTCTTTTTCATACTCCTGATCATCCAGTTAGAATTTTCTGTGTAATTTGTCCTTCACTACATGATATTCTCTTTGAGGAAAAAGAACATTACTTATTCATGACCTTCTTGCTCTGTTTTTCATACAATATGTTTAAAATTATCTGCTGAAGGTAAAGATAAAACTTGATAGAGACTAAGAAATTGAAATTATTTTGAGGTATGTGGAAGAAACTCTAGGGATTCTTTAATAGAAAGAACTAGAATCCGTTGATTCTTATTTATGAGTCAAAGTGTGTGTGTGTGTGTGTGTGTGTGTGTGTGTGTGTGTATGTGTGTGCTAAGACAAAGAATACAGTTTTATTGTTGACACTAGGGACTGTATTAACTTTTTATTGTGCCTCTAGGTCAATATAATCAATATATACAAAATATACCATGCTAAATGTGCATTGTAACTCTTGGAGAAGAATAGAAGTCATGAAAGTCATGAAGAAGTTATGTGTGGAGAAGGGAAAGAGTGAAACTCATCCTTTTGCTCTGTTGATGGTGCTTGACAAGAGACATTCATAGTAATAAGAAGGTTGTGTCATTTTCCCCAGGCTACCCCAAATGGAATCCTTTCCTCCTCTTCCCAAAGAAATTCTGCTTCTGAGGATACAGGAAGGGAGGGGTTATTTGGTAAAGAGGGGGTGGACTTTGACAATCCAATCTAACTCTAAGTAGGGAGAAGGGAAAAAAATAGGCAAAGCTTAATTTTAAATTCAAAAAGATTTCTTATATTTCCTGATTCTCCATTCTCCACAGGATCTTCACAGAGAGAACTGGGCGCTCTGTAGGGTTTTCTTAGTTTAAATGACACAGAACCCCTACTTTAGTGGCAGGGATCTGCCACTAGAATCACCTCAGACTGCATTTGCATCACTGCAGGAGACTGCCCTCAGCACCACCCTAGGGCCAGCTCTGAATTCATCCACACTTTATAGTAAATAGAACATTTACCCACAGATTTTACTTTGCTCTAGTGTCTTAACGATCTTCCCCCAGTGCCTCTGATAGATTTAAACATAATAGAAACCAATTTTGACTCTAATTCAATGTTCTCTGTAGGAGAGGATGACTGAAGTTTAATTACAATTCTTTTGTACCAAATATGTGTTCACTCTGGCATGTGATATGATTCCTCCAAAATTTCCATCTTAAAATCATCCCATCAATAGAATAGTCACATGCAGCCTGGTTAATTATAATGGCAAATGATGGTTTGGGGCTGTAATCCAAACAGAGTAACATGGCATCTACAAAAACAAGCTCTAAAAAACTAACAAACTGAGGGCCTTTGTACTATTTCAAATGTGTGTTTTTTTGTTTGTTTGTTTTTTTTTGGTGGGGGGTTTTGGTTTGCTTTCTCTCTTATGCAAATATACTGAAGAAGAACTAATAAAAATGTTAGTTATACAGTCTTTTCTGCTCTATGCAGGCCATTTCACTGCCTCTAGTTTTCGCTCTCTTTTATATACAACCAAGGATAGAGTCACAGTTCCTTTGAGACCCATGAGTTCCAAACATAGTCTGGCAATGGTAAATTTAAACTGTGTCCACTGTTACTTTAAAAAAAATACATTTCCCTAAAGTAATTTATTTTTAGAAGATGCGTGATAGACAATGTATTGAAGGTCATCACAAGGATTTTGTGTAACCTAAATCGCAGATCTGAATGATTGATGCTAAAGAGTAAATTTTATTTCATAGATTATAGATTGCTACATTTGTTTCATATACATGAATGTGCAATGAGGTGGTTGGGGCTAGACTCACCTAACTACCCAGCATAGTGAAGTCAACAGAAGCAGAGGAGGTAGAGCTGAATGAACTTCATCACAGTTTGGCAACTTCTAGAGGTATGACATAGATGGAAACATTTTTAAGGCACTAGAAACATTATCAGATGGACAAAATTGTATTTCTGGAACTAGTCAGGCACAGGGAGAATACAAACATTTGAAAGTATTTTGATGAGTCACTTGGAATTGAAGGTGAGAATGCAAGAGGTGTGCTTGACTGGTAACAGGTAATCTAAAGTACCTTAGAGGAAGGTGGATCAACATTACCAAAAAGATTTTATTTTCCAAATGATAGTGTGAGAATGTTTCACCAATGCTGAGTTTTTTAGGAAAATAAAGGACAAGCTAAGTACTAAGAAATGCTCTTTCTTATACACCTCTCATTGTGCTGTCTTATTTTAGAATAGATGTCGAAGGAATGCTTAAAAATACCATTTTGTTGATGTTCAGTGTATCACAGTGATTCAGATGCTCATGAGTCCAATTGTGCCCACCCAGTGTATGCAACAGTTTAGCTTGATTAAGGACTTGGGGCTAGATCTAGTTGCAGAAATGGACAGAAAGGCAAATTCTGTTTCCTCCAAATGAGTGTACTTGTGCAAAGAGATCCAAAATCAGAGGTATGCAAAAATTGCAAGCAAACACTAATGCTCTCTTCCTTCCACAATATGACAAAGGGTAAAGTCCAGAAGTAGAAGGTAGCAGCTAAGGTTACTACTCCAAATGCAACTCAGTGAAGGTCATTCTATGGAAGTAGGACACAGAGATGGGGATAAGAACAATAAAGTTTAATCAACAGAAGTGAGGATTACTGGTGTGAATAATTCAATTCTTAAAATGTTAAGGAGGTTGATTTAAGTTAGTGAAAGTATGCAGCTCCAATTATTATTATTAAATAACAATAATGGATAATAATAATAATAATAATAAAAGGAACTTGACTCAGGGCCTCATGCTTGCTAGGTAAACACTCTTACCATTGCAGCCTTCCAATTATTTGTTATAGGTGAGCCAAGGACATCATTTTAATATAGTAACACCAAAAACTCACCCAAAGTTTGAATTTTTCCCATGGTTTTTTTTTTTTGTGTGTGAATTTTTATGCCTTTATTAAATCCATAAAATAAGGTTATGATAAAAATCTTAATTTTAATGAAGGTACTGCATTGTATTACTATAAAACTTTATATTTCATAGGGAATAAAAGCTATATTCTAATATATATTCTTATGTATATACATATTCATATGTACTCATTTATTATATGGGATTTAAAGTGGTATGGAAATGAGATTTCTAAAAAACTGTATTGCACTTTGGCAGATGCATATATTTAATTTTTCCATTAGTTTTATAAGATACTATAATTTTAAGGTAAATATCCATAATTAAATTTAATTTTCTAATCACTGTATAGGAAAATTAAATAATATAGTCACATAAACAGATTAGTTGATTACGTTACCATTATTATGATAAGTGTAGATAAAAACATTTAGATGCTTTCTTTTATACTTCATTCTTTCATAATGTTCACCTTTACAATTCACACAATACAGATGTAGTTAATAAAGTAATAAAATGATGTGTAAATTGTGTCACCTTTTCCCCTACTTACAGGGAAGCAAAATTGCTTGAGCAATAACTTTAAGGAAGGTTATCAAAAAATATCTATGTAACATGCATTTGACTTTGTGCTTTTCCTTATTTGTCTCCTTTACCTAATTCTTAGTTCCCCAAGAGAGTGTATAGACAGGAGACCACGAAGGGCTTATGAAGCTAACCTGGGTCCCCAAATGCTTCACCCTTTGGCTTCATCATTAGAGATTATTCCATTTGGTCCTGAAGATTTAACCTGTAAGAGGAGCTTTCCTGGGAGAAATAACATTTTAAAATATAGTCCTGATAATTTTTTCCTAACAATTAGTAAACTATGAGGTAAGAGAAGATGTGAAACAGGTGAAAGATGAGAATAATAGACTGCAGAAAAGGATGCTGGGGACACCAAGAAAATCAGCTTATGTTAAAAGTTTTAAACTTCTAAATATGTGAAAATTACTGTCTAAAATGGGTAATAGCTAATTGTGTATGTATCCATGACTTGTCCAAATATTTGCTATTTAAGTGAGTAGTAAAACATTTTCCTTATGAAAATTTTCATCTACAAAAATCTTATATTAATTTCTTGGAAATTTTTTTTTGGTTCCTCAGTCTTTCATACTTCTAACACCATGGCTTAAACTTTTCCCATCTTAATATATCCTTTGTCCTTTATTTTATTCTTCACCCATAGCTCAAACCCGCCTTTTACCATGAAACTTGATCGTCACTCCATTCTCTTTGCTTTTACAATATGCCTCTTTGTTTAGTGTTGTACTTTCAAAACTTGAAATTTTATTGTACTTAACTTGTTTTTCTCAGTTGATTATGATCTTTCTATAGGAAGAGTAATCTTCTTAGTAACACAGTTCCTTCATATGCCATTATTAATGTGTTATATGTTTATTATAGGAAACTTGAATTTAGATAATAAAAGGAAAAATGAAAAACACTTCTTGCAATCTTGTGATGAAAATGAAGCCCAAGAGAGTCAAAACTTTGAGAAAAAGGAAATTTTCTCTGTAAGTAGTGGAGTTATATTTCCTGAAGTTAGGCAGAAACTTTATTGCTTTTCTTCTCTTTACCTCTTGCTGCTACTTGGCCCTACATTTGGACACAAGAGTGGCATGTGTCATAGACCAAGAGAACTGAACATCCAGATTTCAGGACAGGACCCAGAAAAGGGGAGCTTCAGGGATCTGGAAAGTGCAACAAAGATCAGGAGTGGAGTACCTTGGAAAAGTAACTCTATAAATTTGTTTATGATCTCCATGGTTTTCTCTTGAGGGTATACATGTATCTACCTGATCCTCATAAACATGCCACACTGACACAATAGACAACATATTGTAATATCTCAGAAAGGCAGGTGGGGTGTTTTCAAAAGGAGACAGTTGTGAATATCACTACTGTGATTTTAAAATAGAATGGATACTAAAATCATAGCCCACACTTGATGGGCTTGAACATAATCTGTTAATTACCAAGATAAAAATATCAACATTCTCCACATTTAACAAGATTTAAACAAGACAAGGAGTCTCAAACAATATATTTAAAATGTCCAGGATTGTATACAAAGTTACTCAGAATTTAGAGAATAGAGAATATTTCAGCTCACAAGGAAAAAGACAATCAACAGATGCCAACAATATGTTCTAACAGAACATAGATGTTGAAATGATCTAACAAGGATGGTAAAGTGCCTACAATCAAAATGTTGCAGCTGACAATTGTGAGCACTTTTGAAATAAATGGAGAGGTATGAAGCCTCAACAAAGAAATGAAAGATATAAAGAAAAACTTAGTGAATATTTTAGCACTAAAATATAATAACTGGAATGAAAAGCTCAATAAAGTGGAATTATCAGTGAAACCTATAAATTTTGAAGATGGATAAATAACAATATGTTAAAATTTCAAAAGTTAATCTATGGTCAAAGAAGACATAAGAAATGAGAGTTTTGAACTAAGTGAAAACAAAGGTACACTATGCAAAATTTATTTGATTCAGCTAAATCAGTGCTCTGAGGGATGTTTACAGCATTAGGTGCTTGTGTTAAAAAAGAAAGATCTTAGGTCCTCAGCAAAGATTTCCACATTAAGAAACTAAAAAAGAAAGCTGGGCGCTGGTGAGTTTCACCTAGGTTCCTAGTTACTTGGGAGGCTGAGATCAGGAGGACTGAAGTTCAAGGCCAGCCTGGACAAATAATTCCTGAGCCCTCATCTCCAAAATAACCAAAACAAATACCTGACAGGATATTGAGGAACTATCATAACAACTTCATGCATACAAATGAAATGTGACCACTGGTATGAAATGGATTAATTCCTGGAAAACGAAAAACTACTACATCACTCAAGGTGAAACAGATAACAGAAAATGTCCTGCAATTAATTGTTTCAACAATTAGAATAATAGACATCTCCAGGCCCAGATGGTTTCATTGGTGAATTCTGTTTGTGTCTCTTTGTGTGGTGGTGGTTTTACAAATTTCATTGTGTTAAAATTCATGCAAATGAGTACAGTGGCTCATATGCACTGTAAAATTTACTTCTCTCGTATTGGTCTGCAGTGCATGTAAAGTGTCTTGTCTCCATGTCACTCAGGGACAAGGTTTTCTATTTCTTGTTGAAATGCATAATTTTGAATGTAAAGCTGTTTTCTGCTGGCATTGTTTTAGGGACTAGGGATTTGGTTTAGAACTTATTTAAAGATCAAAAAAGACCCACAGGCCAGACTGTGTTTTCTTTGAAAATGCAATGTCTTCAGAACCTCCTTGCTTCTAGTAAGTTCTACATGAGTACTCAAAACCAAATATTTATTCCACACAGATTCCACACAGTCTTCCAACACTCATTTATTTAATGGTCTTTACAAATTCAGTGTAGCTAATTGCTACACTGGGGGGAAAAAATATAAAACTCCTGTAAGAAGGTAGTCTGATATTTGAAACCGAGCTACCTCAACTGGCTAAAAGTAATCATTGTTCCCTGCTGTTTCAGGTTCACAAACAGTTGGCTTTTGCAGCTCAATGAGACCCTAAGTTATTAGACACTCAATTAGATAACAGACTGAAACAGAAAGAACGTCCCTCAGCAGAACTGCTATATTTTCTATTTCTGCTTGTCAACTAGCTAATTCTTGCCTGACTTCAATTTTCTCCTCAAAGTCCTTACTAAAAGCAGTTGAGTGCATCAAAGCATTAATCAATCACAGAGATGTTTTCATTCTTTCTTGTAGAGATTCAGGCTTGGTTGACACATGCTCGGTCTTTTGAGGTCCTGAGAATGTTTGCCACAGTATACTAAATATCGCTAACTTTCCAGCCTAGTGTCTTAGTTTTTTGGTGTCTACTATACTACTACTTAGCTAATGCTGTGCATTTTATTATGGTAACACCTTCCTTATAGGTACTGACTTCCATATTAGAATAAGATAAGCTGTCAGAAAGACCCAGGAATATATTAGCTCAAGTAAGATAACAGTATATTGTCCTCAGTTCAGAGGAAAGTAAATAATCCAGAGAAGGTTAACTATATATGCATGAGGTCACCTAGAACCTCAAGATTCTCCTTGTTATTATTCTTCCTTTCCCTGGTGTACTGTTTTTGTCTGCATTGCTGAAGGAGGATCACTAATGCCATGCCCATACATCACAGACAGGAAAAAGTAAAAGTGTAGGGACAGATCTCCATTTTTAAACATAATACCCAAGAGTTACAAGAATAAATTCTCACATCCCATTAGTTAAAATGTATCATGGTGACACCTGCTTCTATAGTCGCTGGGGCAGGTGTTCTCCAGTTAAGTATTTGCATGTCAAGCTAAATGTGGAAAGTTCTATGATTAAAAGAAGTGAATTTATATTAGGGGATAGAAGTCTTTGCCATAGTCCTCTTCTGATTATTGGGTTTTCCCCCATTTGATTGTTGCATATAAAGAAACAGAAGATCTCAGAAAGTTGTGCTGCACATGTATAGAAAGAATGCTGGATCTGAGGGTACTTATGGACCGGGTCTTTACCCAAGTGTGGCCAGAATGTGGCACAGCCAGAGGACAGTAATGGACTGCTCTGCCTTGAACTATATTCGAGTTAACAGCAAACAGCATGGAGTGAAGTATGGAGGACTGGAAGTATATGATTTTGGAACTCTGTCACAAGATAGGGGTAAATGCCCCAAAACAATAAAGTTGACTTTTTGGCTAATTTTTCTTTCTCTTTTTTGTTTTGACTCCTAAAAGTTCTGTTTCATCATCAACTACCTAGAATATATATATATATATGTATATACATATATACATATATATGTGTGTGTGTGTGGTAATGGCCTTTGAACTCAGGCCTTCATGCTTGCTAGGCAGGCAGGTGCCTTATTATTTGATCCACACCTCTAACCCTTTTTGCTCTGATTATTTTGGAGATAGGGTCTTGCTTTTTGTTCAGGCTAGCCTGGACTGCAGTCATTCTGTTTGTACTTCTCAACATAGCTGGGATGACAGGTATGGACCACCATGCCCAGTTTTTTCTCTTGAGATAGGGTCTCATGAACTTTTTGGCCTGGGCTGGTCTGGAACTTCAATCCTCCTGATCTCAGTCTCTTGCATAGCTGTCTTTTACCAAGATTTTCACCATGTCTTTCATTTTTTAAAAAAATCATCTCAAAATTTCTAAAAAAGATTTTGTGTTTCTAAGGCTTATGAGTTCCTAACTAAGGTTAGGAAGAATCCTGCTTTGCGTTGGGGCATGATATATTTTTTCTCAGCTCTTAACTCTGCCTCTAAACTTCTTGGTGCTAAGCTGCATATTGTTAAAATATGTTTAACTATGGAGAGGTCTTAGTGAGTGCTCCATAAGTCATCACCTAGGCCTAAGAGAGATATGAGATAGTCTTTTTATAACAGAGGATGCTGATATTTTACTGCCTGGAGCATAGTGAACCATAATAAGTATTTGCTGATTACAAAATGGGACACATATTAGATAGACTGACTATTATTTAATTTTCCTGACTTTAATGGTAACAGCTACTGAGGACTTATTGGAACAAGGCCTCATTCTATCAATAACTACTTTGCACGTTTAACTTATTTATCCCTCAAAACAATCACATGATTTAGGTATTATCATTTTCCCCATTTTTTGATGAATGAGAGAGCAGTTAAGTAATTAATCCCACAAGTGATGAAGCTGGATTCAATCCAATTGGTCTGTCTCCAGAACCCACATACTTGACCAGGACATCCACCCAAAAAACTGTGCAAATATAAAATCTACACTCTTTAAGAAAGAAAGAAAATTTTGTTCAGAGAATTCTTCAATGTCAGGCAGATATTTCAAAATATATTTGATAGTGAAACATTTGTTAAGTGATCTCAGAAAAGACTATTAAATGTATGCATTTGCATTGAAGGATGTTTCAGGAAATGACCTCTGTTGGGATTCTTCAAAATATTTCCTTACGAAGTCTTTATTTAGATTTATTTCTTAATTTACATAACACAGATGTGCAAAACATATTGGGTTAATTTTCAGGTGTGAAAACTCTCTGGGAATTCATAGCTTTTCCTCCATGTAGCAAACATATTGATCACAGAGACAAACATTTCAAATTACATCCCTGCTTTTACAATCATAGGGGTTTATTTTATAAAGCCAATAAGATGTAATTACATCAGAGATGTTATTAAAAAACAAAATTAATTTGTGTTGCAGAGGGCTATGGAGAATTTCACACTCATGAGTATCCATACATAGAACTTTAAGCAGTAATATAAGACAACTGTAAAATTTGGATATCACCAAAACCTTACAGTTTAATAATGAGAAACAGTTTAATCACATAGAAAGCAACAAAGAAAGCATTCACCTTTGACTTTATCATCCACCATTTGCAAATTATTTCTAGATTATTATACAGGCCTTTAGGTTATGCATAAAAATCCTGCATTAATTTCCTATTGCTGCTATAACAAATTAGTGACTCAAAACACCATAAATTTATTATCTTATACTTCTCGAAGTCAGAAGTTCAAAATCAGGTCTCTCTAGATTCAAACCAAGGTATTGGCAGGACTGATTCTCTCTGGATGTTCTAAGGGAGAATTTACTTTTGTCTCTTTCAACATCTACCAGCTATTGGTGTTCTTTGACTCGTGGCCACATGACTCCAACACATTGCCTTTTCTCATGTTGAACCTTTGCTTCTCTCTTATAAGGAAGATCCTTTGCAATTATTTTGATCATTAATATGCTAATGGATAACCCAGAATAATTTCCTCATCTCAAGGTCCTTAATTTAATTGCAATTGCAAAATTCATCCTTCTATATAAAGTAACAAATTTACAGGTTCCAGGGAATAGAATATTGATATCTGTTAGTTCCCAGTCCACGAGACTGGTGCATGGGGTGTGAAAAATTTCACAGAAAAGCAAGAATTGAAGCAGAAGCAAAGTTTTATTATGGGAGAAATGAGATTAGGCCGGGATTTATAAGCATTTGATATGTAGAAGAAATATGTTGCTGACTTTTTTTTTTTCTGGTTTAGCTTGCTGTTCCAGGAAGTAGCTGGGTAGTCAGTTTCTCAATGTTTTGTCAGGGTGATTGTTAGCTTGTACAATCTTTTTTTTTTTTTTTTTCTGTTTTGTGGGGGTACTGAGGTTTGAACTCAGGGCTTCATGATTACTAGGCAGGTGTTCTACTACTTAAGACACTTTGCTAGCCCATTTTACAGTCTTTTCTATGACATCCTGTGGTAGGAATATGTTGTCAATAAGATGCAAGTGAGATTCTACTTAGTTCAGAAAAACAGTTTCTGAGAAACAAAGTAAAACAGCCTTCCTGCCTGACAAGATGGAGTCCTTTAGAAAATGGAGTAGGTTAGGTTTACCAGGTCATTATTTTGCCTATTGTGAACCCCAATTTATTTTGTATTTTATTTCACTCTATCCCCCAATTCTTAGTCCTTCATTTTCACCTCTTGAGCAGCATTGTTGCAAGCAATGTAAAAATGAGTTTGAACTGTGAATTGATTAGTTAAATAACTCCATCCATTTGTGCCTAATTATAATGGTCCAATAAGTTTATAGGATTTCCTCCGATTTACCTTCCTGTCTTGTCCTCCTCATGACTACTTTCTACAGCCAAGAGTTGGATTAATTGACCTGTTAAAAAATTTAAAATACTATAAAAACACTTATATTTAGTTGTTTGGCATCCATCTCTCCTTTTGCTGGAGGCCTCATGTTTATTCATTTATTTAATTTTAAAAAGACTTCCTAGTTAAAAGATTTGAATGCATATAAGAAAGTAATGTCTTCAAATGCTGCCAAAAAGAAAGGATAACAGAGTTTCAGAGATGAATAAAAAGTAAATTAAAAGGACTCAATAAATACTTTGTCAGAAAGACAGAATGGTGAGCGTTTATGGGATGAAAGCAGACCTGGGTTACCAGTCATGAAGAACAAATGGCAGAGCTGCTCACCAAGGGTGAGTGTAGCTCTAGTTCACGCTGTCTGCATGTCCACTTGTGAAACCTTAATACCTTTTCCTTTTTTTGTTCACAAAACTACACAAGAAAAGAACAAGTAGTTTTATTTGCCCACAATGGAACATCCTAAGACAATGAGCAATGCTTTACAAAGGAATGCTGTGGTTCAGATTTGGAGCAGAATACCTTTTTTTTTTTGACTTTGTTGTGGAAGAAAATTTTTACAAAAATAAGAGTTGGATTTTACATCATCTTTAGGTATAGACGTGTTTTGAGGGTTGTGACAGTGTTATGAATTCTAAGGGATTTTTCTGGGAAGAATAAATAATGCACCTATAACTACCAAGAGAGGAGAAAATGAATTCTTGGTAAACCAGTGAGATTTCTGAGTGCTACTTTTTAACCACTGACCTGAAATATGAATAGTTAGGAAAGATTGGGGAAGAACAAGATTTTAGCTGAGATAGGTCAGAAATAATTGGACAGTGAATATAATTTTGTGTTGTGTGCTATGTATTCAATTATATGATAATGTACACCTTCAGAGAACAGTTTAGGTTTTGATTGAATTATTAATTTCTTGGTGGACCTCCATCTGCTTTCTCATGCTTTAAAAACAAAGTCCATTGAATGTTCATCATATATCATGTACTGTCCTGAGTCAGCTAAAGCCAAGACCTGACTTTCTGGGGCTTACAGGTGATCAGAAAAGATAATAATAAGTGCTGATCTGGGTGAAGATGATGGGCTAAAATCGCATCTCTTCTTTAACACTTTACAATATGAAAAACTGCAAACCATAGCAACAAAAATTGTCAGCAACAAAAAAATCAACAGCAGAGTATTAAGTAAATGGACATAAACTATGCAATAACTTAGAAAATTGGCACTCAAGGAAAAACACATGGTTCTGGAACTGAGGAAGGAGGCTTAATAAGGTTTCAGTAATATAGACAGACCAATAAATTCAGTTTTGGGATTTTCACTAGTATCCCCAAACTGGTAAGAATTGAATAAGTAAATATCTGTATTCTTTTATTCTTCTTACTGGAGAGTAATAAAAATAGAAATTTGGAAAAGACAAGTGTTATTGGGAGACTGGGCTAGACTGAATATTTCTTAAGAAAATAGGTACACAGCCAGTTGAGGGAATAATTCAAAGAATAGGGTATATGCTGTCTAGAGTACATGGTGTAAGAAGATAAAGCTTAAGCATTCCAACAAATACAAGCTACCTCAACAGATGTTATGGAATGAAACCCATCCCATTCTGAAAGTCACCTAGTTGATAGCATCGTGGAGATGGGATTGAGAACCACTGGACTATGAAGAAGAAAATACTCCCCTCCCAAAAAAACAAAACATAACAAAATACAGAGCAAATATATTCATTCTACAAATGAGAGAAGTCAAGGAAATTTAGCTATTCCCAAATCAAAAGAAAGCCAGGAAGGAAAACCTTTGGGACATCATGCTTGTACCTATTGATATACTGAACTGTTGCTGAAAATTGCTGCAATCTTCAAAAAGATTATTGCCACAAAGACAAAGACTAAGATCTACTAAATATGGAATGACAGTAAAATAACATAATAACTGTATGCAATTAATAAGCCTGGACTTTAATGGACCAGAAAAAAAATTGGTGAGACAATTAATGAAATCTGAATGAGGTATTAACTAACACATCAATGCTGACTTTCTGATTTTGAAAGTTGTGTTATGTTTATATAAAAGAATGTTCCTACTTTTAGAAATACATGTTGAAGAATTTAGAGGTAAAGAATGCTTATCCCTGTAGCTTCTTTCATGTACTTTAGAAAAAAAAACACAAGTAGATAGGTAAAATGATAAATTGGTAAAACAAGTGTGATAAAGACTCATTTGAAGAATCATTTGAATTCTTGTTCTGCTTTGTAACATTTTTATAAATTTAAAATCATATCAAAGTGAAACATTTTTAAAAAAAGTAAACATAAAAACTTTTGAATATGAAACTAATAATTTAAAAATATAAAGATAGTAAGGTCATCATGTTCCATAACAGGAATCAAATTAATACTGTCTAAAACTTAAATGAATTTAGGAAAGAAAAGTAATCTCAGTCTAACATATTTGTCCTTTTATAAACTTATAAACTTGTTTTGAAAATTTGGAAGAAACTTTCAAATAATAATAATATCTCTCTTTAGATTTTATTTTTATTTTCTGTTAAAATCACATAAGTAGCATGTATAATATGATCCAATTTTAACAATGCTTGTAAAATGCAAATCTCTTTATATGCTTTTTATGATAGCTTATTTTGTGAAACAAAATTTCTAACATTTTAAAACTTTCATCTTCCTCATTTTAGCACTATTTAATTACTTACAATAAGCTGAATTCACTGATTTTTTTAAAAAGAAAAAACAAAAGGATTCTAACAAATAATTTTAAAGTGATACCTTGTAGACGAAAGTAGTATAAATATTTGTTACTGTCTTTGTAATTTTCTGTATTTTTAGAGTTCACCAAATTTAAAAAGAAATAAATAATAAATACAAAATGCAATACAATTTTACAGATAGTACTTAGGAAGTGTGTTTAGTATATTGTGGGATAAGGCAGTAGGAAGCAGACAATTTCAATTTTGGGACAGGAAGTACTTCCAATGCATGGTGAGCTGTTAGCTGTACTTAGCAACATGAAATGTGATGGATGGGTGGAGACAGGAGGGGGAGGGAAATGCAGAAGTTGATGAAAAAAATCCATTGCCAGTGAACAGGAGTAGAGATGGTGGGGTGGAGACTGGAGAAGAGGGGAGGTGGTTAGAAGGGTGAAGCAAAGTAACAAATGAAAACAGAAAATTGGGAACAGGATTTTGGAGGGCATTACCCCACAGGTTAATGGATTTGAGATTTTGTCTCCAATATGAAAACAGTAACTGGAGGGTCCTCCAGTCATTGGAGGTGTATGGGGACAAGCAGAGCTCCAATGCCCAATCCCACTTCCACAGGAGCAACTCCAGATTTATCTGCTTGCATATTGAACTTCTATTTGAAGCAAGGTTTTCTCTCAGCATGTTCTAGAATCCTCTTACAGGGCCAAATCTGACAGAGAGAGAGAGAGAGAGAGAGAGAGAGAGAGAGAGAGAGAGAGAGGTTTTTATATTGTAATATTGTAATGCAACAATATTATTCTATGCCAATTTCATTTCCCTCTTAACAGGCCATTTCAACCATGCATCTTAAGTGAAAAAGAGTGAAACCTACAACATAGTGGAGAAAATTTCATGAGGGTGGGGTAGCTGCTTCAGCTACCTTTGCCTTTTGTCCTGAGAGGTTTGATATTCAAAATATGCTACTATAATCACACTCCTCATTGCTCCTTGGCAAATTTTTTTTTCAAGAAACATAAATAGGTATACCAGTTTTGGGAAAACATGCCCCATCCTTCCTTAATTAGTGGAAAGGAGAAAAAGGAGGAAACCAATTATTGCTGACTGTTTAAATCTATTCCAGTTTAGGGCTTTGGTGGAGAGTGGAAGAGTGGCAGTTTTTCTTCTGATTTCATATGCATTATAGTTTAGGATTGCATGCTGAAAAGCTTACTAATATTTTAGCAGTTTCTAACACCTTCTTTCCCCAATATGTGAAAGCCACATATTTCCCCCACAATTTTCCCCAATATGTGAAAGCCACATATTTCCTTCCTTTGGCAAAGCCAAAGGAAGTCTTTCAGCGAAGGACAAAGAACTGCATTTGCATTTTACAATTATTACTCTGGCAGAAAGGAGGACGGTTTCTATGTGTTGTGGAAATGATATTAGAGTCACAAAGTGGAATGAGGAGAGCCTCAAATGGGGAAGATGCTGCAGAAATATTTTCTAAATGGATGGAAAATGGGAGGGAAAAGGAAAGCCTGCATGGAGGCAATGGGAAAGGGGTTCTATTCAACAAGGCTGCAAAGTGTATTGAGCTAAGCTAGGAGCTCAAAGACTTGCTGTGAGAGAGACATAGAAGGGAATTTTTAAACTCTAGGTTTCTGGCTAGGGCCACAGGGCATCATGATGATGTACTCTTCTCCTCTTCCTCTTCCTGTTATTTTTTTTTAAGATAGTAAATAGAGTAGTAAAGATGAAAAGTTCTGTTTGGGATATGTCATTTTTTGAGATGTGCTTGGAATATCAGATAGTGGTGTTAAATAGGGTCTGTAGAGAATCAAAAGAGACTTCTAGACTGAAAAGAAATATCTAGGACTTACCAGCATAGAAGGGGTAATTGAAGTCAATTGTAGGGGGAAGAAATTGTCCAAGAATCATGAGAAGAGGAAAGAAAACTAAGAGACACCAATTTTAAGGAGCAATCAGACGATGGAGTAAAGAAAAAATGCTGGGCAAGGAGGCTGTAGTCTATTCCCCCATCACAGTGTTCATGTGTATATGTATAAATGTATCCGTCATCATTTCAGTACTGTGTCCTTTAAGGACGAGGGCCATTTCATATTTTATTTCAAAACTCTAAAATTGTGCACATAGTATACATCATATAAATATATATTTGCTGCCTAACTTAATGTATCTTTCATTATAATATGTGTCTTATAACTCTAAACACATTATTTCCTTATATATTTGGTATCTACCAAATATGTTTACAACTTATAAAGTTATCCAATTCTGTGCATTAATTATAATTATTACTCTAGCATAATTGTGGCCAGAGAAATATTGGCTGTGCATGGCTGAATTTTAAGAACATTAGTCCAAACAGTAGGTACAAGTAACTTGAGACAGCATGCATGCAATATCAAATAATATGAACAGATTTTTTCTTCTTTTATAAGTCACCAGGAAGCCAATGTATCTCAGCAACAACTTGACTACATATGTAAAATACTCCTGCAGAGAACAGGAAAAAACCATACTTTTGAAAAGTTATTTAGCATTCTGCACTACTTATAAATTAATTTGCAGTTGAAGTAATAACACTTCTACATACATATTTTGCATTTATATGAGCATAGATTCTAATATTCAGGAAATCGTTTTACATTATTGATGTTATTTCTAGCTATAACTGATCTGGCTGACACAAGCTGCCTATGGGGCCATTTCAGGAGCACTCAATGTGCCCTTTTCCCATCTAATAGAGACCTCACCTGATCTCTGACTCTTCTGATTTCTTTATCCAGTATGATTGTTATTAGAGTTAAGGCTGAAAATCTAAAAACCTACTATAGAATGGTCATAGCAACTTAATTTTTAAATAATAAGTTATGTGCAAATGTGAAATTTGCAAATTAGCACAACCTTACATTTTAGTACTACTTTTAGAAAAATTGTTACCTCTAATCCTTGTCAGTTACAAAGAAAAACATATATATTTAATGAGCTAGTACAGTTTTTTTTTTGTTTGCAATCAATTCTGTAAGTTCTTCCGACACCCTCCAAAAAGCAAGTCTTTGCTATAAATTGTAAATTCTTTGAGGTAGAAGCTACATCTTCATCACCTTATCATTGGCAGTGATAAGAGAGGACTTGTATAGAGTGGACAAAGAGGCAGGTGGAAAAATACAGCTCAGCCATAAAGGGTGTGTTCAGAGTAGGAAATGAGTAAAGACTGGAATCAGGGAACACAAAAATTAATGCCCCATAAAAATATGTGATAATATGAAACATGATGAAGAGAAGGGGAAAAAATAGGGAAGTTCCTTCTCTTTGAGAAACTGAAGAATTTTTCACTAGAAAGAGGCTTATTCACAGTTGGGATATTTCCTCCACAGGACACAGGGGATCAGCAGACAATGAAGGCTGAAGTTCCAGGGCACCCTATAATGAATGCTAAGTTTACGTATGCTGTGTTGAGACTAAATCCATTTCTTTAGAGGAAACTGATAGAATGAAGAAACGTGCATCTGACATATTCATTACTCATGGAAATTAATCCATTATGGCAATTAGTGTTCTTTTTTTTTTACAAACTATGCAGAAATACCATCTGAAGGAAGCTTATGAACATAAGTCATTCTAGGCAGCATTGTGAGGTTGTCTTTCCACAAAGGAAATGGAGTCCTCAAAAAGTGGCAAGAAAAATTTTCAACAAGGCCAAAGGTTTATACCATCATGAAATGATCATGTATACTAAAGTTTCTCAAAATCTTTTAAAGCCACTATCACTTTTAGTTTGGTAACCACAGATAATGGAAGACTGTACTTTCCAATGAAGTCTAAGTCATCTCAGCAAATACTAAATACATACAGTAATATTTCAAATATGCAAAATTCAATTATGTAAAGTAAAATTTTATTTAAATAAAAATTTCAAAGAACTAATATTAAAACATGAATGTGATTTTATATATGAAGATATATGAATTGTAAAATGCTACATGTTGTAATATTTATCTTCCTAAAGTTTCACATGCCATATGAAAACTACAGCTGGAGTCACTGAGAGGTAGCAACTAATTGTTCCCTATGTCCAGAAATGAGTTGAGGGGCAGAAGGTAATATTGCATATAAATGTGCAATGGAGGCATAAAACACTTTTCTTACACTAATTCAACTTTTTATAAGCAAAATATTTGAATATTGTTATGTAAATTTAAAATTTACATATTGGAAACAAATAGAAAATAGAGCTTTTTTTCCCTTGGCATAAGGTTATGCTTAAACATTAACATTTAAATTGCATGAATTTAATAATGTATTTAAACATTGTGTTTTCTGGCATTTTTTTCAGGAACTAATAATGCACATTAAAACTTCTTTTGGTCTAAAACTTTCTGTGAACTCTCCTGCTTCTTATGCTTTCTGAAGGCCATGGGATAAAGGATCAAGGAATATGGCAAAATGAAGCACTATTTATCTACTATAATATCTTAATTAAAAAATTGAATATAATACTAACACAGCAATGTATACATATAAGTATAGAGCTTCATGAATTTTTGCACACTTTTTAAAGACTGTGCAACTGTAGATGGATCAAACAGTAGAAAATTACTAGCACCATGAAAACCATCTTGTGCATCCCTCTCGTCACTATTCCCCAGCTTCCATGGGTAAGCACTACCTTGATTTCTAACATGACTTGGTTTCTATTGCTTTTATCCCTTTTATAAATAGAATCACTTGGTATGTATTCTTTTGTGTTTGTTTTCCTCTGCTTAGCATTATATCTGTGAGAGTCATCCTTATTATTACATTTAGTTGTAAGCCATTCATCCTTATTGTTAAATAGTATTCCTTTGTGTGGATATATGACATTTTATCTAATCAACTGTTTATTATCTCTTGTGTAGTTTCCATCTTGCCGATGTTATGAGTAACAACTGCTTCAAACATTCTAGAATACTTCTTTTGGTTAACATGGGTATACATTTTTTGTACTACATTTAGGAGTGGAATTTCTGGATCACAGAATGTCTTCAGCTTTAGTATAATAGATAATTGCCAAACCACCTTCCAAAGTGGTGACATCACACCTTGATTCTTCTTTTTTTAATTATTCATTTATTCATTGTTTGGGTCATTTCTCTCTCCCTCCCCCCCTCATTTCCAGGCAGAACCTGTTCTGCCCTTATCTCTAATTTTGTTGAAGAGAAATCAGAAGCATAATAAGGAAGACAAAGCATTTTTGCTAGTTGAGGTAAGGACAGCTATACAGAGAGATTCCTAGCATTGCTTCCATGCACAAATGTATTAGAACCCAAGTTGATTCATCTCTTACTAATCTTTACACTGGTTCCTGACCCCCTTCTCATGTTGACTTCTGTAGCTTTAAGGTTTCTGTATTTGTTCCTCTGGAGTGAGGACATCAAATGCTTTCATGTTTTGGGTTTTCTACCTATTCCTATATCTCCTGTATGTGCTCTCCCCTTGTCATGTGATACAAGTCCAACCACATTGCTGTATTTGCCCTAGATCTAAAGTCTGCATATGAGGGAAAACATACGATTTTTGGTCTTCTGAGCCTGGCTAACCTTGCTCAGAATTATGTTCTCCAGTTCCATCCATTTACTTGCAGATGATAAGATTTCATTCTTCCTCATGGCTGAGTAAAATTCCATTGTGTATAAATACCACATTTTCTTGATCCATTCATCAGTAGTGGGGCATCTTGGTTGTCTCCATAACTTGACTATTGTGAATAGTGCTGCAATACACATGGGTGTGCAGATGCCTTTGGAGTAACCTGTGTTGCATTCCTTTGGGTATATCCCCAGGAGTGGGATTGCTGGATCATATGGCAGATCTATGTTTAGATTTTTAAGTAGCCTCCAAATTTTTTTCCAGAGTGGTTGTGCCAGCTTGCATTCCCATCAGCAGTATATGAAGGTTCCTTTTTCCCCACATCCTCGCCAACACCTGTTGTTGATGGTGTTTCTGATGATGGATATTCTAAAAGGGGTGAGGTGGTATTTTAGTGTGCTTTTGATTTACATTTTCTTTATGGCTAGAGATTAGTGAGCCTTTTTTCATGTGTTTTTTGGCCATTTGAATTTCTTCTTGTGAGAAAGTTCTGCTTAGTTCAGTTGCCCATTTCTTAATTGGTTCATTGACTTTAGGAGAGTTTAGTTTTTTAAGTTTCCTGTATATTCAGGTTATCAGTCCTTTGTCTGATGTATAGCAGGCAAATATTTTCTCCCACTCTGTGGGTGGTCTCTTCAGTTTAGAGATCATTTCTTTTGTTGTGCAGAAGCTTTTTAATTTTATGTAGCCCCATCCATCCTTTCTCTTAGTTGCTGAGCTACTGGGGTTTTATTGAGGAAGTCCTTTCCTATACTTATTACTTCCAGAGTATTCCTTGTTCTTTCCTGTATAACTTTAGAGTTTTGGGTCTGATCCATTTTGAGTTGATACTAGTACAGGGTGATAAACATGGATCTAGTTTCAGTTTCTTGCAGATGAATAACCACTTTTCCCAGCAACATTTGTTGAAGAGGCTGTCTTTTCTCCATCGTATATTTTTGGCACCTTTGTCAAAAATGAGGTGAGTATAGTTGTGTGGATACATATCTGGGTCCTCTGTTCTGTTCCACTGGTCTTTATGCCTGTTTTTGTGCCAATACCATGCTGTTTTTATTGCTATTGCTTTGTAATATAGTTTGAAGTTGGGTATTGTGATACTTCCAGCATTGCTCTTTTTGCTGAGTATTGCCTTGGCTATTTGTGGTCTCTTGTCTTTCCAAATGATCTTTAGGGTAGATTTTTCAATCTCTGTGATGAAAGTCATTGGGATTTTGATTACAATTGCATTAAACATGTAGCTTGCTTTTGGTAGTATAGCCATTTTTACTATGTTGATTCTACCAATCCTCGAGCACAGGAGATCTTTCCATCTTCTGTAGTCTTCCTCAATCTCTTTCTTCAGGGGATTGTAGTTCTCCTTGTAGAGGTCATTCACATCTTTTTAAGTTTACTCCTAGGTATGTGATGTTTTTTGTCCAAACTCATGGAGTGAGGTCTAGGAAAAATGACACTGCAGCCACCACTATTCTTAGTATACATTACATTTCACAGTACTTTGCATAGGAATCTCAGGTATTATTACTATTCTCATTGTATGTATGAAGAAACTGAGTGAGGAGTTGAGTGTCTGCCCAAGATGAAATAGCTAGTGAGGTGTGGTTCAGGGATCCAATCTAAGTCTTTCCTACTCTGCTATGTACCTCACACAGCACTACTCTGTGAGTTTATTGTGAACTTGCTTGTGGGTTGATACAACCCTTCTAATTTAGATTGACACTTTTTGATAATTTCCCAATGACTTTAATAATTAAATCATATGTAATAAGAACAGATGGGCCCATATTAATACATAGCTAAGATGTGGTACTCTAGATGCAGACATAGAAACAATGCTGTTTGATTTATTCTTTATAGTTTTAGTAATGACCATTATTTTATATTCCAGACATTACAATTGAAAATGCCAATCCTCTTCTTCAACATCTCTTCCTGTGCCTTGAAGATATAAGCAAAGACATTTGCTATTGTGACCAAGACTAACAAAGTTGCTTTCTCTTCCATAATTCATTGTAGCTGCATATTAGTTTACAATGGAGTCACTAGCCACAGATACATTTGCAGGTTGCAGTTCTGTTTTTCTCCCCTATATGTTCCATCATTTTGCTCAAAATGTACAGTCAATTGTATAAGCCACATTCCAAGTTGCTGTCCCTCTGTATTTTAAATGTCCCCATTGTACATTGGCTCCACTTCATCTAATCAGACAGTTAATGCTCAAATGTTCATTGTCTGCACACATCAAAGTTAGTGGAGTTTGTTGAAGCAAATAACATTAGCAGACTCCAATGACAATATTTTGGCTTCATTCCATGACCTCTGAGTTGGTGATCCTCTCTTGCTATTTACTGCTAATTATGACTTTAAATGATGTTGGTGCGGTGTTCAAAGAATTAGATGTGATTAATATAAAAGGTCCAAATCTCTCATGGACATAAAGTAGATTACACAATATCTACATTCTATTCGCCTTTACTTTGGTCTGAAATAATTTCCTTTGCTTTTTCATTTTTATCATAATTAAGAAATTATGCTGAATGGCCACATTTGCTCTAAGAATGGATTGAATTAATTCACTATGCTGTCATTCCCCCAACAGAAAAAAAAATCTGTGCCCTTGATAAGGCATCCATTGATAGGCATCCATTGAGTACCATAGTGTTCTGTCCTTGGCCTTGTGCAAGTCATTATTGTCAGCAATGCTTGGATGAAAGGGTGAGAAGAATGCTTTTTAAATTTTGAGGACACTGGAAAAAGCAAATTCAGTATTTCAGGATAAAGATTTGGAATTATTCTAGGAGGCTAGATTAGTGCACCAAAATAAATGGGTTAAAATTTAAATAGAAATAGGAGAAATGTGAATGTAAACATAAAGATTAATTGTACATGTAGAAGATGTAGATGCTACCCTAAAAGTAATTGGGTGGATTTAATTCACTTGGAGTTAAGTATTAGCTAACAATAGAAGTACGATTCCTTCCAATTTTATTTATTGTTATCAAACATTACTATGGGTCTGACATTTTACTTGGTAATTTTATGTGTTATCTGCAGAAGATAAGTAAAAGAAATTTAAGTGGTAAATCTTTAAGCATTGCTTAAAACTAACAGTATAACATACAGAAGCAATTAACTGAAAGTAGTTCTTTAGGGAGTTAAACCAATGTATTCTAGAAACATTCCTTTCTGGGCATTTTAATGAATATCAGGATATAAAGTTGCATGTTCTTTAATGTTTTCTTTGATTATAGCTTCTTAAATTCCATTTGTTCCAGTCATGATTTTTTTAACAGTCTTAGTTGTTTTATGTTAGCATTTTCTTTTATCTAATTTATCAATGGCTTATAAAGTTGAAGAAACAGTCTTAATATTTTAATAGATTGTTAATATATGCTTAGGATAAATTTTTCTCAAAAAGTATGCATTTTTTTCTTTTGGTTGTTGCTTTCTAATATATAAGTACTTGGTCAAATGTTTGATAAAACACCAGAGTTTTACAATGAAAATAAAGGAGATGATGCCAACCTGGAAATATTTTATTGAAGTCATTTCCCATCAGCTACCTCATCTATAGAAAGATCTGATTATTGTCTCTATCATATGTTAAAGTGTGAGTAGAACTGCCACCATGAGTGTGAGCCATGATTTCACATCAAGATATGTCCCAATAGTAGTATAAATAAATTTACCGACAGGGAACTGAAGAGAGTCATTCAAATGTAGCTAAGACCACCCAGGAACACTGTAGCAGTGGCATCCTGGGTCAAAGATTATACATGATAAGTCTCAGAAAGGCTAAAATACAACATTTCTGAGCCATTTTTGATCATAATTAAAGGTTAGGTACTTAAGCGCCACATAACAGTATTAAGACTCTTCTGATTTCCATTCACATGTGATGATCCAATGAAACATAAATTGAGTCAATTCATAGATCTAGTGGCATATTTGAGCAATTACCTTAAATGGTGTTGGGATAAAAATGAATATTTAATATGAGAAACTTAATACTTGGTGTTTTAAGGCATGATTTCTACTCCTATTCAAGGGAATAGGATTTTTTTAATGCATTTTATGAACAGTATGGAGATAGCCCTGAGGGTTAAGTAAATTTGAACATCTTTGAACAGTTTCTAAGAAGTTTTTACAAAGCAATCAAAATTATTCAAAATTGATTTTCTGCACTGTAACATGGCCATCTAGAGGAAGTAATATTGGAAGTAAATTTTTATTGAATTATATCCCTGTTGAATAGTTTAAAATTGCATGTAGTAACTGTATCCTCCTTCCAAAATATGTAGATAAGAAGCGTTACAATTCCCGTCCTTTTAGGATCTAAAATGGGCTGCTATAAAGGAATAGTGAGTGAAAATTAAAAAGCCTATGTAGTCTAAGAGTCTGAAGGTCAGAGATTAAGTCCACTTTCAGTTCAGCATACAAGAACAAACAAGAGCTAGATACTGAACACAGTTGACTTGAAAATACACAGAGAAGGAGGTTTACATATGGAAACTGTGAGAACAGAAGCTGTTTAGGAGCTCCTGGCATGTATAGGACATTTTAAATTACTGAGCATACCCTCCTTCTACAAGCATCTTGCTTTCCCTTCCAAAAAAAGGCACACATTTCTTTTTATCCTCCTACATGAACCACACATTAAGAAAAAAAATCTCTATACTACTTAGAAATTCCACCTCATGTTCACTGTAAATTTTTGTTTGTTTGCTTTTACTTGATCTTAACTCAAATACAAATTTTTGAATTCCTTTGTAAATAAATCTCAGGTCAGAAAACAATGATATTTTTAGTCAGGTAAATTTCTCACCCACCATTTTGTGCTGTTTAAAAGACCTCTTTTGCATTTGGGAAAAAAATTCCTGCAAAAGTTTTGATGTTGATGGGCTGGTTGTATGGCTCAAGTGGTAGAGTGCTTTCCTAGCAAGCACAGGGCTCTGAGTTAAAACCCCAATAATGCCAAAATTTTTAATGTTGAGATTTTTGGAGTTAGGTAGCAAATGGAGTATGTTTTTCTTTTTTTTTAAAAAATGTTTTATTAGGATGTATTTTTATTATTGTTGTTGTGCCGGGTGGGGGAACATTGTAGCATTTACAAAGGTTCTTACAATATATCAGATATATCATACTTGAATTCACCCCATCCATTGCTCTCCTTCATTCACCCCCCACTCCTGATTCCTGGACCAGTTCCAACAGGTATCATTTTTGCATTTACATATGTGTTCATATATATTATTTGCAACATATTCATCTTCCTACCCCTTCCCCCATCACCTTCCCTTCCCTCCAGTGCTCCATCCCACCCCCCACAGAACCTGTTTTGCCTTCCTGTTCTCTGATTTTGTGGGGAAGAAAAAACATAAAAGATACTAAGAGAACATAGCATTTTGCTAGTTTGGGAGAAATATACACAGGGAGTTTCCATGCATATATATATTACAACCCCAATCGGTTCATCGCTACCAGTCCTCTTCACTCCTCCTTAGTCCCCTTTCCATGGTGGCCTTGGCCAGTTTAAGATTTCTATATTCATTTCTGTATGGTGAGCATATCAACCACATTTAAGTTTTTGGTTTCCTTTCCTTGCCCTATCCCTTCTGTATGCAGCCTCCCTTTAGTGTGACCTGCGTGCCATAATATTTCTGCATTTGTTTTCCTCCAGTTCCTTGTGTGGAACATTTTTTCCATGGGTACTTATACTTCTTATTATAAATACAGATAGTTTTTATTTTTTCTTAACTAATTTTAAATTTGAACATCTTGGAATTGAGACCCCCTAGGGTTGGAGAGAACGTTAAACATTGGATAGTTCAATTGTTCTTATATTACTGAATCTGTAGCTTTTCTGTTAAACATCTGTGCTGCCTGAAGCAATACTCCAGTGACTGGGAACATACTATTTTTGAGGTGATCACATTTCTTTGGAGAGACTGACCCATTAGAAAGTTCTTATTATTGAACAAAATCTCTGTGAATAAATTGGAGGCAATAAAAAAATGATGTGTTTTCTCATTTATCATCATCCTGACTGTTACTGGAGTTTTAGGGCAAAAGACCTGGCTCCAGGATCCCCATAGACTAGATTGGGTCACTGGTCCCAATACACCAGTTGAAGAGATGGTGAAGGGCAGAGAGCAGAGGTTTAAAGGCCTCATTGGGAAGAAGAGATAAAGGGGTTTGGTGGCCTCAAGTTTGTCTTTGGAATACTGATATGAGCTTTAGGTTTATTTTAAAATTTTTTTATTGTTGTGCTGGGTGGGGGAACATTGTAGCATTTACAAAGGTTCTTACAATGTATCAAATACACTTAAATTCATCTCCATCCACGGCTCTCCTTCATCTCCCCCTCCCCTGATTCCTGGAACAGTTTTAGCAGGTATCATTTTGCATTTACATACATGTGTATACATTGTTTGCACCATATTCATCTTCCTACCCTTTTCCCACCACTTTTCTACTCCCACCAGTGCCACCAGAAACTTTGGGTTCTGGGGCAAAAACTGTTCTGCTCTTCTGTTCTGATTTTGTAGAAGAAAAAACATAAAAGATAAAAAAAAAGAAACATGGAATTTTTGCTAGTTGAGATAAAGGTAGCTACACAGGGAGTTTCCTTGTGTTGTTTCCATGCATGTAAGTATTACAACCCCAGTGGTTCTTCTCCTGTATTCCTCTTCACTCCTCCCTAGTCTCCTTCCCATGGTGGCCCCGGCCAGTTTAAGATTTCTCTATTCATTCCTGTACCATGAGCATATCAACCTCATTTAAAGTTTTGATTTCCTTCCCTTGTGCTATCCCTCCAGTGCGTGGCTTCCTGTTACTGTGACTCATCCCATAATATTACTGCATTTGTTTTAGGTCTATATTCCACATGGGAGGGAGAACATGTGGCTTTTGGCCTTTGAAGCCTGACTAACTTCACTTAAGGTGATGTTCTCCAGTTCCATCCATTTACCTGTGAGCTTTAGGTTTAAATAGAGGAGAATTAGGGTATTAACCAATCTTGGTCAAAATGTGGTCTACTTGATCACTGTCTGAGTTCCAGTTTGGCAATATGGCCCAAATAGGTCCTGGTTGCTTGAGGGAACAATCTGTTTTAACAAGATGTTGGTCCTTCTTGGGGGTGATCTTGTGAGGGGAACGAATGATAGCGGTGACATTTTGGAAGAGGGAGATATTTTAGAAGCAGACAGCTAAAGGGCCATAAGAAACAACAGGTTTCTTGGAGAAATAACAGGTCTCCTACCAAGATAACAGAATGCAGCTGCAACATATAGCTGGATGGTCCTAAGGCCAGGATGAGCTGACGAGACCTTCTCCAAATTTTCTGTTTGTTAAGGATGGGGATAGGCAGCTGGCTGGATTCAGCAGGAAGTGGACTATCTCAAATGTAGTTTCAAGATAGAATAGTTGGACCTAAGCCAGCCAGAGCCTTATGTCACTCCTAGACTCCAGCTATACTACAGCTTAGCTTTCCTCTAAGCCATTCCTATGTGGGAGCTTTGCTTTCTTTTCAATAAACCTTGCACTTGCTTTAACTCCTTGCTTTTAACTCCTACTCTGGCATCTTCAGTCATTGACTTTGTGCAGATATGCATTCAGGATCAGTGATCCAGTATCGTCTCTGGGGCCTCGCTTAGGATATTTCAATAAGAAGTATGTTTCTCTGGACCTGGGTTTTGTCACTACTTTGCATCTGACTCATTTTTCCAGCCCCTCTTGGCTTAGACAAAGAGCTCTATCAAAATACTGGATGTCTGTCAGCCAGCTAAATGCAAATAGCAGAGCTGCTGGTCTCAAAGACACAGGTGTGAGTCTTGCTGGAGTTAGTTCAATCCCCCTCTACTAAGGCAGAGGGAATGTGGGTCTGACCCAGCTTCAGTTTCCTTTCTGATCACTTCTGCCAAAAAAAGGGACTGAGGCTGGTTGATGGGAAGGGAGGTCTCACTCAGCAACTTGAAGGATCCTGGCCAGGGCAAGTCTCTGGCAGGATCCAAAGGCTAGGGGGGTGGCAACCCAATCTATAGCCCAAAGGGTGACCAAGTCTTGGAAGCCCAGGGCACTCCCTGGCACAGCGGATAGTCTAATCTCTTTTCTACTTTCATAGTTCTCGTGGCCTGAGAGTGGAGAGTGTGCCCTCAGCTGTTGTAATCCATCCTCTGGTGGAATGGACCTGCAGAACAGAGGGGACTCATAACCCCTTATGTGTGAGCCTGAGAATTCTTTCTATGGACCCTTCACAGTCCTCCTTCTTACTTATTTGCTTGCATGTTATTACAAAGGGAAGGTGCCCACCCCTTCTCCTTAGGCTCTTGAAACATTCCCAGTTCTTTTGCCCCTAGTGCAAGGTGATAGAGAAGGGACTCCATTATTAGCAGATGCTACCTGGCACTTTCCTTTAAGGAAGGGACTGTAAAGAGTTCTCTTATAGAGTGATAGGCCCTTATGAGGGTCCCATCTATGTGACTTGGAAGGAAATAGATTGGACCTCTAGTGATGGCTATGTTTCCCAATGGCACAAACCCCTAGAGGAACCTCAAAAAACTCTGACCCAGTTCCTGGGACAGTTAAACCTAGAGATGCCCCTGCCACTTGAGACAGGCCCCTCTGTCATTAGGCATTTTCAGTATTACCTCTTAGTTCACAGGACTCACTTACTGGCCTTGACAAGAAAAAAGAGCTCACACATTTCTTATAGTTTGAATACTATACTCCAGAAGAAAGAATACTTTTGGCTAGACCAGTAGCTTGGCTTCTGCAGCAGATGAGGCTGCCTCAGGACCCTCAGGAGTTTGACTGACATTTCCCACCAGAGGCAAGTTGGAGAAAAGTTTCTCTCCTTTCAGGTTGAGATTCTAGCCTTCTGGCTTAGGGAGATCCTTAAGAATGTTCAATGGGAATTGCAAAGGGACATAATGACTTTGTAGATGAGGGGCCTACAATTAACGTCCAAACAGAAAAAGGACCCACACGAGGGAGAGGCACATCTGGGTCATACCTGTACAGGCAGGTAGTCTCCAAAGAGGCCACAACCTCTGTTTATCTTGTATAAAGGAGGAAACAAGGGAGGGAGGCATTCTGTACCTCCCTTCTGGGTGAGAGGAAGGCCCCTGAGGATGTTAAGGGACACCCCTTGTCTTTGCAGATGGGGAATACACTCACTCCCACAGTTGCCACAAAGTACACCCCCCTGGAATATATTTTTAACAACTGGAAGGTCTTTGTTTCACAGTCCCTCAAGAAAGGGGCACGCCTGGCCCCAATACCAGTTGGGGGACAGAGAGGTTTGGCCCTCGGTGGGTAGTGTCAATTATAATATGACCTTGCAATTAAAGTTGTTCTGCAGAAAGAAGGGCAAATGTGCCCTATGTTTAAATGTTCTTTGCCCTGAGGGAAAACTTCCAGCTTGGTACAAAGCATCATGTAGATAAGGCATCACTTGCTGCCCTATAGGCTTCAGCTCCTGGAGAAAACTTGAGAGAAGAAAATGGGAAAGAAGAGGTGGATGCTCTGTGGAGACCAAAAGCTTTCCCAGACCCTGAGAGCACTTTGAAGGAACCATTTATCCCATTAGATGATAAAGGCTGTCTGGACAGGGTCAGTGGTCCTGCTGGAACTCTCCCCACCACAGGTTCAATCAATATATCTCCTGCTTCCACCAGTGACAACTCCTCCCCCCATCTCCCACTGAATTATAAGATAGAGCCCCCCCATCTACTTTGCTACTTTGGTATCATCTTCCAGACAGTGAGGGAAACTTTAAGTGTGTCGTCCCTTCTCCCTCCAAGATATGAGGCAGATCAAACAAGACCTTGGCAAATTTTCTGACAGCCCTGATAAATATAGAGTCCCTATTGGGTGTCAGCCAGGTTTTTCATCTTACTTGGCTAGATGTGATGTTAATTTTGGGACAAATCCTGATGACCACTGAGAAAGAGGCTGTTCTAAGTTTGGCAGCTGCCTGTGAGGATGAGCTACTTGATCGTGGACTCCCTGTCCCCCTCATGAGGAAACTGGACCCCAGACTCAGACACAGTCCAAGAGGAGGCACAGCAAAACTGCTGCTGACTTCTCAGAAGTAATTAAGGAAAAAGAAAGCATAACTGGAGACGAAGACACTTTTCCCTACTTCATTGGCAATCAGGCTGTCCCTAGAGTGGACCTGCATCCCACCACCACACCTGGCTGTGTGCACATGGTCCTGGTGCTCTTGGCTTTTAAAAATAGCACTTATACAACTCTTACCACTTGAGCCACTCCACCACCCTGAACTTACACAACTCTTGACAGCATGCAGGCACTCCAGATTTTCCAGCAAGGCAAGGACAACGTAACAACAGATGACAGGGGGGTTACTGGCAATTACCTGAGGAGCACTTTAGAATTTAGAAATGGAACTGTTGATAACAATGTTATCACCATCCTGAATATCTCCTCGTACCTGTACCCCAACCACACCATGAGTTTATGCTAAGCCAAGGGGATGCTCTTTATAGTACATAACCACTGAACCTAATGAACATGGGATGCTCATTGCACGCATCCCTTGAAAACTAAGGGATGCTGAGGAATAGGGCAACTGGCTTCTAACCCTGAGGGAATATTCTTTCTCAACCAGTGACAGTAGAGTTATTTCCCACAAGCTCCCCCTGGCACAAACTCACAGCCCAGGAGAAAAAGGGAGCCAGTAACCTCAATGGTAGTGATCCTTCATAAGGTTAAGTGGCAAGAAAACAAACAAGTGCACAGGTTTCAGGACAGGTATGGGAGGAGATCAAGTCTTGGTTACTGACTCTAACCTGGTTTCTTCTTTTTCTTGGCCACTTAGTTGCGATAATCCTTTTATTGACTTTTTGGCCATGCATCCTTAATTTGGTTATTAAATTTTTTTCTTCAAGGTTGGAGACAATCAAGCTCCAGATGGTAATGGAACTGGAGCCATACACATGGGAGACTTCCTCCTAGTACCATAGACCGCTTGACAGACCCCTCTCATTACCTCAGAGGAAGCCCTGACTAATTGTTTGGGGGCCTCACATTGTTCCTTGTCAGCCTGAACAGTTAGAGAGATCATTGCCCTTTTTCTGACAGAAGTCAAGGTTACCTCTACTAGAGACGGGGGGAATGTGAGGGGAATGAATGACAGTGGCAACTCCATTTTGGATGAGACAGACATTTTAGAAACAGACATCTGAAGGGGCATAAGAAACAACATGCTTCTTAGAGAAATAACAGACTTTTTACTAAGAAGACACAATGCAGCTACAAAATGTGGCTGGCAGGCCCCAAGGCCAGGAAGAGCTGACCAGACCTTCTCCAAATGTTCCGTTTGATAAGGATAGGGATGGGCAAGTGGCTGGATTCAGTGAGAAGTTGACTAGGTGCCACCCAATCACAAATGTAGTTTCAAGATAGAATAGTTGCACTTAAGCCAGGCAGAGCCCCATGTCATTCCTAGTCTCCAGCTGTATTACAGCTTACCTTTTCCCTAAGCCCCTCCTGTGTGGAAGCTTTGCTTTCTTTTCAATAAACCTTACCCTTGCTTTATTTTTAAGCTCCTGTTCTGGCGTCTTCAATCATGACTTTTATCAGGACACGAATTCAGCAATCCAGTTTCAATCTCATCATTGAGTGAACTCCGTGAGGCTCTGCCGTTACTAGAATCCTTGGTGAATGCAACTGTTAGACAGTGACTGAAAACTTTCGGGCACCATTTTGGGGCCTGGAACAGGACGTTGTAAAAGTTGACAGTACTCTTATCTTTGTGTCTTCAGCCTTTAAGAGGGATGGAATAGATTAGCTATCACCACCTTTAGACAGACACTCCCTGAGTCTTTAACACGCAGAGTTACACTGGACTCTAACTCAAAGTTTTAAGACAAAGGAGACAGACACAAAAAGAAGTCAGGGATGCCAGGATTTTATCCTGCTTTTTAGTTACCTTGTGGGCCTGCCCTAGTAAGGAGCAGTGCTTTTTAGTAAAAGAAGTTTCTAAGTGTCTTTTATATGACATTTCCTCCTTACCTATCAAGTCTTTTTTTTTTTCTTTTTTGTCCATTTCTTTGTATCACGTGCAGGTCTTTCAGTGGAATATTGCTTTGATTTTCTTCCCCATCTTGTTGTTTCTCTCTGATCACGACTATTAGTAAATGTCACACCAAATGTGGCATCTGTACCTGATTACATTTGTTCAGCATAAAATAGAAAGGAATCAGCTTCACTGATTCTGTTAGTGTACACTAATACACTATTAGACATTTTTGTGGGTCTCTTTAGTGCTGTTATGCATGAGCTTACTGTTTGCAAAAACTTCCTTTTACATTGCAGTTCTGAAGGCACAACTTTTGTCCTCTACTAGTCAGGTGTTCATGCAAAAATCTGCCACAAATTGCTATGGCACAGGCAATTCGTGACTTTCAAATAATCTTTTCCCCCCTACTTTTATGTGGTTATTCTTACAAGTTATTGTGTCCTTTAAGGTTGGAGGCACTAGAAAAACCATTCATTTTGCATTTGTTGTTCTTTTAATTTTTATTATTTAGATTTTTATCATCTGTGGTGGCTTTGAAAATTCTAAAGAAAAACCAAAATGAACTCATTGAAATACAAACAAAAACACTGTGTTTGAAAGTGTATATTTTGCAGGTAAATGTTTCATTTAGACTAAAATGATAGCTTATTTGACATTTCTCTCAAGTGTAAATTTTGAGGAACTATCATTTCTTTTACATTCGGTGATTCACTTGAAGACTTATGCAAAACCAGCCCTAAAATAGGTACTGCTACAAGGTGAATGCAATTTTTGAACTTTTAGTACTAGTTCTCTCTCATTCTGGGTCCTGACTGAAAGTATGTATATGATGCTTATTATTTGTTTGCTTTACTGTTTTTATAACTAAATATCACTAGGTCAAATCCTAATTTTTTCCCTTTTATTCATGATATTAATTTTGTACACTGCAAACTAGGATAACTCTATCATGTTCACATGTACTGATTTTGTCTTTATATGTACATTAAAAATAGTATTTTAAAAGTCAGTGGGACAAGTCAGTGAAAAGAATCACTTTTGGTGATTTTATCCTTCTAAGATTTTAATTTGTCAGGTAGTTTCAGCATCTGAGGTTATCTAGAACATTGTCCATATTGACTCAGAAATGTAAGAACTGTTAAAGTCAAGTACTATTTAAACCATGGAGTCTTCCTTGCTGCATTGGAATCACCAGCAGCTGGCAACAAATAGAGCATCTATCAATCATTATTGTGACTGCCAAATCTGAGGAAATACTAGAGAGAGTACATACTCATGGAGACAAAATTAAAAATTGCAAATAATTGCCAAAATGTAAGAGCAGTCTCTTATCATGTATAATATACTCCTATCATTCCTTAAAGTCACATTTGAAGTTGTAAAGGGACTATTAACAATCCTGAAGTACTCATCCTCTCTCTGTTTATTATTTATTATATATCCATTGGACATCTCCTAAGACCATCAATTATTACATGCTATATAGACACATTTTTCTCCCCAACTATGATTTTACTCATTCAGCTAATATAAGACAATACAAATTGTTCCAATACTAAATAAGTACTTTTGACCACTTAAAAGAAATTTAAATTAATTTGAGAAAAAAAAGAGTAAATATAATTAAAGTAAATCAACATTTAACTTCAATGCCTACTACTCCAATTGTTTAATAAAAACTAATGACAGCACTCAGCATACAAGTAAACAAGCATTGCTTTGTTTTAACAGCAGGTATTTTATACAGATATACATGCATTGACTTCAGGCAGAATCTATCAGAAATACTTAGGAAAGGATATTTAACTCAGGTTGGAAGTTTCAAGGTTTAATTTCACTGTGGCTCAAAGTTAGTGCATGTTTAAGTGATGAAATGCATAGTTTTTAAACTCTATTCATGAATTTATCTTTTTATGTTGTTGCAAGCAAAAATTAAAGCATATGTAACATTTTCTATATAATAATATTTCTATATAATATTTCACACATAATACTATGTTAAACAGAGTTTTAAGATAACACACATATATGCACACACACATATGTAGATATGAAAGCTGATGAATTAAATATTATTACTATCACCCTATTTTCAAGATAATGAGTCTGAGGGATGAAAATCAGTGTTTATGTGAAAGTTGCCAAGATGCCCCTTTTTCTTCTTAACCACCATAGTCACACAAAAACATAGAATAAATTCACATGTACAGGCATACATAAAAACAGAAACAGACCATGTTTTACTGATCTTTGTGTCATAATTTTCCAGTAGGGCTTTGCATATCTTGTGTTCAGTAAGGACATGGATTTCTTACCTGTAATTAGTGATAATAGTCAATTTTTTTTGGCTCCAAACATGAAATATATTAACATCATAATATAATTTGTTGACTTAACTGAAACAACTTTGAGAGAAAAAGAGGGTGCTATTAAGAATGACTTTAGGACAACAAGGTGAAAGTGCTCTTTCTGAAGACTTTTTTTTTTTTCAATTTTATAATGCAGGCTCAAGGAATCATAACATTCAGAACTGAAGAAGAAGTTAGGTACTGTGCCATTAACTATTAGTATTACAAATCACCCAAAATTTAGTGGCTTCGCAGCCTCCATTTATTATCCAGTTAGTCTCCCATGTGATCTGACCAGTAACAGATGGTCTGTTGATGGCCTGACTGTTGACTGGGACTCTGAGTTAGGGTGGTGATTGATGGACACAAAACTCATTTTGTAGCATTACAGTTTTGTCTTATTATGTCAGGGTTTCAAATGCTCAAAGGAGGACAAGCCCAAATATGTAAACAATTTTCAAGTTTTCTTGTGTTACATTTTCTATTGTTCCACTGGCCAAAACAAAGCTTATGGGAAAGCCCAGGGCTGATGTGGTAAGAGTTACCCAAGACCATGGATACAGGGTGCTTGAGCAAACTGAAAGGTCATTGCTATGCCAGTCCTTCTCAGAAACTCTATATTCCTATCTCATGTCTTTATACTTAAGGAAATTAAAATTGTGGGAGGTCAAGTAACTTCAAAAAGACCATGCATGTAATTGGTACAGTGTCCTGAACTAAAAATAGTATATTATGTTTTAGGCCCACTTAAGTATCAAGCCAATTAGAACAATGTCTCTTCATGTACTAAAGTTCATTTTGGATGATTTTTATTCTACTCTGCTAGTTGAGGTTGAATTAATTTAATATGATCATTAAACTCATAAATTTTTTATCAGGAAAGGCTGTTGTAGTTGTCTGATATGGTTCTGTGAACATACAATAAGTTTAATACATAAATGGAAGAGTTTTATATTTAAAAATATTGAATATGATGGTTCTTCTGTGTGATTTGTTACCCTAAAATTATTTTAAATGATTTTTCCTTTAAATATTCTGGGTCATGAAAGACATGCCAGGGGAATATAAATTTACTGATTACAGAATACAGCTATAAAATAATAGGTTCATTTTATCTTGACTTTTGGTATGGTAGTTGGTAACCCTAAATTTTGTTATGAAGGTATGGTTTATTTTGGCATTTGTGGTAAAGTGTTGGTACTTACTCTTTTCTTATACATTTATAGAAATTACAATTAAAACAAGGACCTGTTACTACATGGTTCTTGATTATTGCTAATGGAATGGGAAATTAGGGGGAAAATGTAGAGACATTTGATGATCTTGAGGATCATTTAAAGGCAGGATTCAGCCTATTAAGGTAGGCACTCATTTATCTAATTCACTATTTTGTTTTCTTGACCATATTGTGAGATTGTATTAATCAGATACGTCTTCTGTAACAAAATACCTCTTAGTGGGTGACTTAAACAACATAAATTTACTTTCTAACAATTTAGGAGGCTGGAAGTCCAAGATAAGGCGTCAGCAGGGTTGTTTCTGTGGAGGCCTTGCTTTGCCTTCTTGCTGTGTCCTCACATTGCATTTCCTCTGTACCTGCACACTTCTGCGTCTCTTCAACCTTAGGAGGACAGTGTCCTATTGAATTCAGGCTCCATCTGATCTTGATGCATTGGTTTGAGGTGCTTGGCTACTGTGCTTTCTTGTTCTCTATTACTTTAAAGACTTAAAGATAGGAACACTGGCAAGGTAAAAGCAAAGAAGTCTTTATTGCCATCAAGGAAAAGTAAAGGCTGCTCAGATTGTCAAGCAGTGGGATCTGGAAACCTGTAGTCTACTGAAATGCTTTGGCTTTCCCTTTTTATTACTCTTTTTTTTTTCTTAAACAATGAAAGTTTATTGTCTAACAGTTCTGACACCAGCAATCCAAAATCGAGGTGTCCACAGGGCTGGTTCTTTCTGAGGACTGGTGGAGAGGGTCTACTATAGCCTCTTTCCTTGGTTTATAGCTGCTTATCTTTCCCCTTCATGTCAGATCCTCTCTATGACTGCTCCTGTGTCCAAATTTCCTCTTTTAAAAAGGACACTGGTCCTAGTGACTAATGACCTCATTTTAACTTGACTACCTTGGTAAAGACACTATCTCCAAATAAGGTCACATTTTGAGGTACTGGAAATTATGGTTTCAAAATTCAACCCCAAACATTTTTTATTATTTTTATTATTTATTTAATAATAAAGTGTACCTTGACATAAGTTTCTAGAATCTGATATTTTGGATTTGTAGAGTTTTACACTAAAATTGCTTAGTCAAATATTGTGCTAATGAAATTTTGGTAAGTATTGCTGAATTACAGTCCATAAAAGTTGTATGATAGCTCATATGAGAGCTATAATGGATGAGCATTTATTCTTCCTCAACTCTTCACCACACAATGGTATTGAACTTTGGGTTTTTGATAATATAATAAATTGAAATGATAATGTAGTTTGTGTGTGTGTATGTGTGTGTGTTACTGGGTTTGAACTCATAGCCTTGCACTTGATGGGCTGGCACTTGACCACTTGAGCTACACCTCTGAACCCCAGTTAAGAATATGGTTTTTCTGTGTTTTGCTGGAGCTGACTCAATTCCACCAAAGTGAATCTGCAACCTTACCAGGTGAGTGTGACACATCACCTGCCCTGGAGGGAACCACATAGTCCAGCACAGTTGGTGAGCAGATTGCACCCTCCTTGACAAAACTGGTGGCCATAACAGAGGGAAAAATTTGCCTCTGACTGGTTGGGGTGAGGTGGAATGCTGAGCTTAACTTGTCTGACTGAGGGTGGGGCAAAATGTTGAGCTGTCTTAGCCTGTCGGGGACAGGGTGAAATACTGAGCTGCCCAAGCATGAGTGGCGGCAGAGTGACACAACTGACATCTGATGAATTCAGCAACATATTTGACCATCTTGGAGAAACCAGTAGTGAGCTGAAAAGTGATTGATCAAAAAGCTTAATTTCTGCTTGTCTTTAGGTAGAAGCGCTTGGCCACTGCTCACAAACTAGCTCCCAATAGGATGACCTGCCTGCACCAGACAGCTCATCCCACCAAGAGAAGCCTGGGATCAAACATCCTGAGCAAATCCCCCAAAAGCTGCCCAATAAGGAAGAGCAACATCTATCACCACACAACCCAGCATACCAACTCTAAGAAGGCACAGAGACACTAAGAAAGTTTCTGTCAAAAGTGTCAATACCTGGATTTGAAATGAGAGGACAGAGTCCTGATTTTTTTCTTTTTTATTAAGTATTTTTATCTTTATTGTTACTTTCTTCTCCTCCTTTTTTAAAACAATCTATTGTTCCTTATCTCCCTCTTCCATTATGTCTAAATATCAATTTTTGCATAGCCTTCTCTTGTTCCACTTTCCTCACTCTCCCCCAACTTTTTTCTTCTTTCTTCTCCTATTCTCTCCTCCTTTCTTCTTCTTTCCCTCTTTTACTCCCCCTACCATCCTCCCTTCCAACCTCTTTCACACTCACTACTTACTGAATAGCCTACTATACCAACTATACATGTTGCCTCCATCCATGCTATCCTCTTGCAACCCCTGACAATAACACCTTCCCCCAATGACTAAAGTACACCTTTCTGCATATTAGGGCCACATTACCTTACAGCTCCTACACCTCACACCTCTTTTGCCCTTCATCCCATCTCCTCTTCTCCCCTCTTGTAGCATCATCTTTTCAAATACCCAAGTATCTATCTTTATCCAAACAACTGTTATCTCCCTGAAACCTGCTGTTGATAGACAATATTAACAAGGGGTTTCTTACATATTATGTAAATAACTGGTTTGGCATTGAATTTGTGAATTGTTACTGCCTGGAATAGAAATATTACAATAACCTAGCTAACAAAGCTAGTCAGAGCATTAAGTCAAGGAAAAGAAAACAGGTGATTAAAACTCCTAACTAACTAACCAACAGCACACAGCAAAGCACAAAATAGAAATATGGGGAGAAAAAGAAGGCAGGGGAATGTGACTCCTCAAAAGTCTAACAATAACATAATAGAAGATTTAATGGAAAGAAAAGGGGATGAATCCCTAGTTGCTGACCTCAAAAGAATGATAAGAAAGTTCAAGGAGCTTGAAGGGGAGCTTAAAGAAAACATGCAAAACAATTCAATGAATATCAAGATAAAATGGATAAAAAACTCAAGAAGACACAGAAACAATTAAATGAACTCAGAAAGGATCTCAACAAACTGCAAAATGAAACTAAGGAGACTATAAAAAAAAGAGGTATATGAAATAAAGAAGACAGCACAAGATATGAAAGAAAAGTATAACAAATATATGGAAAGTTTCAGGAAAAAAATTAAACAGAAATCCTGGAAAAAAAAAGTCCCTTAAATCAACTAAAAAAAGTACAGTTGAAAGTCACTTCGGCAGACTGGAACAGTGAAAGAAAGAATTTGGGGACCTAAAGACAAATAAATATATATGAAAAAAACAGAAGACTTCTTAGGCAAAAGATTCAAGAGCTGCAAAAGGAACATGCAAGAACTTGTGCCTCCATCATAAGACCAAACCTGTGAATCACGAACAATGAAGAAGAAGAGGTCTCAGCCAAAGGTATATGGACTATATTCAACAAAATAACAGCAGAAAATTTTCCAAATCTTGAGAAAAAGATGCCCATTCAGGTACAGGACGCCTTCAGCAGACAAAACAGACAAGACCAAAATAGATCCTCTCCACAGCATATAATTGTTAAGACAATTAGCACAGAGAACAAGGAAAGAATATTGAAGACTGTAAAAGAGAAAAATCAAATAGCAGATAAAGGTAAACCCATCAAGATAAGAACAGATTTCTTAACAGAAACTTAAAAGAAAGAAGGGCATGGAATGACGTATTTTGAGCACTGAGAGAAAACAACTTTAGCCCTAGGATACTCTACCCAGCAAAGGTATCTTTCAAAGTTGAAAGAGGAATAAAACCTTCCATGATAACAGAAACAAAAACCATACATGACCACTAAACCACCACTACAGAAGATTCTGAAAGGAATCCTACACACAGAAGGTGAAAATAAACATAGCCATGAAAGGATAGGAATTATTAAACATCAAGAGAAGAGCAGACAACTAATCAGAGTAGTACAGAATTGTTGGCACACACACAAATTCTTACACAACAAAAACAACTAAATAGCTGGAATCAACACACAACTCTCAGTATTAACACTGAATGTTAATGGCCTCAACTCCCCCATCAAAAAATACCAACTGGCAAACTGTATTAAAAAGGAAGACCTGACAATGTGTTTTTAGAAGAAACCCACCTTACAGACAAACATAAACATTGCCTTAAGGTAAAAGAGTGGCAGAAGATTTACCAAGGTAATGGTCACCGAAAGCAGGCAGGAATAGCAATAAAGTATCAGATAAAGTAGACTTTGAACCTAAGTTAGTGAGAAGAGACAAAGAAAGTCACTTCATATCAATAAAAGGAGCAATACGACAAGATGAAATAATCATTAATTAATATGTGCCCAATGTCAGTGCACCCACCTTCATTAAACATATACTATTAGACTTAAAAACACAGAAGAGTCCCAACACAGTGATGGTAGGAGACTCTATCACCAATACATAGGTCATCCAGACAAAATATCAACAAAGAAACTTTAGAATTGCATGACACCATACATCTAATGTACCTGACAGATGTCTACAGAGTATTCCATCTTGCAACAATACAATATACATTCTTCTCAGCAGCCCATGGAACCTTCTCCAAAACAGAACATATGTTAGGTCACAAAGCAATTCTTAAAAATATAAGGAAACTGAAATAACCCCCTGCACCTGTTTGACCACAATGCAATAAAACTAGAACTTGACAACAAAAGAAACAGCAGAAAAGACTCACACAACTGGTGTCTGAACAACACATTACTCTATGATGAATGGGTCACTGAAGAAATGAGGGAAGAAATCAAAAAGTTCCTGGAACTTAATGAAAATGAAAGCACAACTTATCAGAACCTATGGAACACAGCAAAGACAATCTTAAGAGGGATGTTTATAGCCATGAATACATATATTAAAAACACAGAAAAATCTCAAATAAATGACCTAATGCTGCATCTCAAACTCCTAGAAAAACAAGAACCAGCTAAATGCAAAGCTAGCAGAAGGACAGAAAAATAAAAATCAAGGCCAATATTAATGAAATAGAGAAAAAAACATACAAAGAATCAATGAAACAAAAAGCTGGTCCTTTAAAAGATAAACAAGATTGACAAACCCCTAACAAATTTGACAGAAATGAGGAGAGAAAAGACCCAAATTAGTACAATTAGAAATGAAAACAGGGAGATAACAACAAACACTAAGAAAATTCAGGGAATTGCCAGGGACTACTTTGAAAACCTGTATTCAAATAAATTGGAAAATCTAGAAGAAATGGACAAATTTCTGGATACAAATGACCACCCAAAATTGAGCCAAGAAGATATTACTCACCTAGACAGATATATAACATGCAATGAATTCAAAGCAGCAATAAAAAGAATGTCCCAAAAAAGAAAAGTCCAGGACCTGATGGATTCTCCACTGAATTCTACCAGACCTTTATAGAAGAACTAACATCAATAGCTCCTCAAACTTTTGCATGAAATAGAAAGGGAAGGAATACATCAAACTCATTCTATGAAGCCAGTATTGCACTCATCCCCAAACTGGTCAAGGACACAACAAAAAGAGAATTACAGGCCAATCTCTTTAATGAACATAGATGCAAAAATCCTCAATAAAATATTGGCAAACTGAATTCAACAGCATATCAAAAAGATCATTCACCATGATCAAGTCAGTTTCATCCAAGGGATGCAGTGATGTTTCAACATATGCAAATCATTAAATGTAATACAGCATATTATAAGAAGCAAAAACAAAAACCGCATGTTCAGCTCAATAGATACAGAAAAAGTCTTCAATAAAATTCAACATCCTTTCATAATAAAGCTCTGATGAAACTAGGAATAGAAGGAATGCACCTCAACATAATAAAGGCTATATGTGACAAACCTATAGCCACCATCATATTAAATGGTGAAAAACTAAAAACAGTCCCTTTAAAGTCAGTAACAAGACAAGCGTGTCCACTCTCTCTCTCTACTCTTATTTGACATAGTCTTAGAATTCCTAGCCAGAGCAATAAGACAAGAAGAAGAAATAAAGGGAATGCAAATAGGAAAGGAAGAAGTCAAAGTATACCTATGTGCAGATGACATGATCTTATACCTAAAAGACCTGAAAAAACTCCTAGACATCATAACCAGCTTCAGCAAAGTAGCAGCACGCAAAATCAATTTACAAAATCTGTAGTCTTTCTGTACACCAACAATGAACAGATTGAAAAAATATATAGAAAAACAATTCCACTTACAATTGCCTCAAAAAAATCAAATGCCTAGGAATAAACTTAACCAAGGATGTGAAAGACCTCAACAAGGAAAACTATAAACCATTGAAGAAAGAAATTGAAAAAGACTACAGAAGATGAGAAGACCTCTTATGCTCATGGATTGGTAGAATCAACATAGTGAAATGGCTATATTACCAAAAACAATCTATATGTTCAATGAAATTCCCATCAAAATCCCAATGACATTCATCACAGATACTGAAAAATCAACCCTAATGTTCATTTGGAAACACAAAAGACTGCAAATAGACAAGGCAGTACTGAGCAAAAAGAGCAACACAAAGTATCACAATACCCTACTTCAAACTATACTACAGAGCCATAGCAATAAAAACAGCATGGTACTGGCACAAAAACAGACATGAAGACAAGTGGAACCAATAGAATACCCAGATATGAATCCATGTGAGTACACCTACCTGATTTTTGACAAAGGTGCCAAAAACATACGATGGAGAAAAGACAGTTTATTTAACAAATGATGATGAGAAAACTGGATATCTACATGCAGGAAACTGAAAATATATCCATGTCTGTCACCCTGTGCAAGTATAAACTCAAAGTGGATTAAGGACCTTAATGTAAAACCTGAAACTTTGAAGCTAGTGCAAGAAAGAGCAGGGAATACACTGAAATTAATAGGCATAGGTAATAACTTCCTTAATAGAACTCAAATGGCTCAGCAACGAAGAGAAAGGATTAACAAATGGGACTACATGATATTAAAAAGTTTCTGCACAACAGAAGAAATGGTCTCTAAATTGAAGAGGCTGCCCACAGAATAGGAGAAAACGTTTGCCAGCTATATGTCTGACAAGGGTTTGACAACCAGAATATGCAGGGAGCTAAAAAAACTTAACTCCCCAAAATTTAGTGACACAATACAGAAATGGACAAAAGAACTGAACAGAGCTTTCTCAGAGGAAGAAATCCGAATGGCCAAAAAACACATGAAGAAATGCTCAACATCCCTGGCTATAAAAGAAACACAAGTCAAGATTCCTCCTCATTCCTGTTAGAATAGAGAACACAAACAACAACAAATTCTGGTGAGGATGTGGAGAAAAAAGGAACCCTTATACAGTACTAATAGGAATGTAAATTAGTAACCACTATGGAAAACAGTATGAAGACTCCATAAAAAATTAAAAATAGAACTGCTACACAATATAGCAATTTCTCTCTTAGGGATATATTTGAAGGAATATGTCAGATTGTAACAAAGACACCTGCACACCCATGTTTATTGCAGCATTACTCACAATAGCTAAGCTGTGGAAAGAGTCAAGATGCCCCCACTACTGATGAATGGATTAAGAAAATGTGGTATTTATATACAATGGAATTCTATACAGCCACAAAGCAGGATGAAATTTTCTTGTTTGCAGGTAAATGGGTAGAGCTAGAGAACAGCATCTGAAGTGAAGATAGCCAGAGTCAGAAGGCCAAAAGCTGCATGTTTTCTCTCATATGTAGATCTAATACAAATGTAACAATATTATGAAGAACAGGACACACCAAGGGGAGATCACACTCAAGAGGTAGAAGGTAAAAGAAGGAAGTTAAGGTGAATATGGTTGATGTGCTCTCCATACAAGAATGAATACAGAATTTTTAAACTGGTTGAAACAACTATAAGAAAGGAACTAAAGTGGAAAGAAGAAAAATAGAGGATATTTTCCAAATTGGGCTATAATACATATATACATAGAAGTGCCACAAAAAAAACTCCCTGTGTAGCTATCTTAAGCAAGCAAAAATGTGGTTACTTTTTTCTTTCTTTTGCAAAATTGGAGAACAGGAACAGGCCCTGCCTGGGGGTAGTTGATACCAATGGTAGAGGGAGGAGGTGGGGAAAGGGTGTAAGAGGGTGAATATGCTGTGAATATTGTGCACCGACGAATGTAAATGGAAAAGAGATACCTGTTGAAAGTACTTCTTGAATGGGGAGAGAGGGTATAAAGGAGAATAGTGGAGGGGGTACATTCAAGTATATTTGATATATTGTGAGAACCTTTGTAAATGCCAAATGTACCCCTACCCAGAGCGAGAATTAAAAAAAAAGAATAAGGTTTTCATGATTTTCACAATTTTATATTATTGCTCTTTATACCATCATATATAATATGTAAGACTTTTCATAATTTTCAACTATTCATATTTATGTATAGATGTTTCTTCTTTCATATTTAACCTATGGAGTTCTTTTGAAATAAGTGGGTTGTGGATTTTTATCTTTTCACTATTATAAAGTAAATTTTGATGCTTTGCCAAAATATTCCTAAAGTATGATCTCTACTGTATTTTAATAACTGTCACTGTTAATAATTCCTATCAAACCTTGATCTTATCTACAATGATTTCTAATATTTTGCTAATTTGTCTTCATCTAGGAAGCATTAGAAACATTTTTACCTGTGTCTTTTTTGGCTATTTGTATGTATTGTGTTATTTGGAAGTGGCTATGTTCTGATGCTACTGAGCAGAAGGGTGTCAAGAAGGCAGTTTCAAACTTATGTCTTTTTAATTTATGTTTTCATTAATGACACAGGAAAGTGAATCAGAACACAACCCTAAATTTTATAAGAATATAAGTTATCTATTAAATATCTGAATTTTCATTCTTAAAAAATGAACTTTATAGCCAACTTTCTATCATCCATGCTAATTCATTGAGTGTATCTGGCCTGGACAATCCATAATAGCAAAAATCTCTAAATCCTTTATTTATCATTGTAATATGCCTTAGGTATTCTAATTTACCTTTCAACTTATCTACTACTTCCTGACATAATTTTTTTCTAATTAGTTGAGCAACAGGGAGAATCAAAATTGTAGCAGGGTACTTTATCTGCAGATAATTGGGAATTATAGGTGTTACTTACTGACAGCATGTGATATGTTTAAGTTGAATTAGGACAACAACAAGAAAAGATCAGATGAGTATTCCAAGATTAGTATGGTATCTCACAGGGTCATAGACTCAGGCATGCATCTTGGCATCTTTTACTTCCACTGTACATAGTCTCACTCTCTAGTTCAAGATGAAGAGAACTACAAACCAAGGTGGGTGGAACCAAGAAGAGAGTGAAGGGAGCATGGGCACTACTCATCAGAGTAGATTCATGCAAGCTTCCACATCTTCCATCTCACTAGTTAGTACTTTGTCTGACAAGTGAACTGCATTGTCACTAGAAAATATTTGCTGTCCTGGGCATCCATTCACTCAGCAAAATTATTGTATTATGGAAGAAAAGAAAGACAGACATGGCAGGTAGTTAGCAATCACTGCTATAGTTCCTGCTTTCAAACTCAAATATCCGTGTGTCTTCTTTTTCTTCACACACAGAACATACCTTCTCCATAAGGAAAGTGACCACAAAGACCATAGAGCTACTATATCAGTTTAATATCCAAATTTTTGGTGATGTGTTGTTTTCTCTAACTGGCTGTGTGTTTTTGAAACCCAGTGACTTAAAAAAGAAGTCAGATTATTTGCTTCCATATACTCAATAACAGTGGTGGATATGCAAGTTAACAATTTATTAGCTATTCCCTCCAAGTTTGCCCCTTTTATCTGCTGGTAAAGTTTGGATCTTAAATATTTCTCAAAGGCCCATGTACTAAAGGATGGATCCCCAGCTCATGGCTTACTTGGGAGATGGTGACACCTTTAAGAGGTGGGCTTAATGGGAGGAAGTTACATCATTGTGGTATGTTTTCAAAGAAGTTGTCAGAGAGTCTTTTGCTCTTTACTTCTTGGTCACCAATAGCTCTACCATATACTCTTTCCATGATGTGCTGCCTTGTCACAGGCCCAAAAGCAAAAGGGCCAACCAACCATGGTCTGAAGCTTCCAAAACTTTGAACCAAAATATGCTTTTCCTCTTTATAAGTTATCGTAGGTATTTGTTGTAGTAAAAAAAAGCTGACTGACATACCTGCTGTGTGAAAATGCATGTGAACTCTAATTTTTTTCTATATGGCACTGAAACTTTGTCAGTAGAGGTGCTAGAGAATTATTGAAGGAAGAAAACAGGGTTCCTTCTTGGTGTGGTGCACAGTTGTACTGGGCTCTTGCAGCATGTGTGGTCTTCTATAATTCCAGTCTCTTGTAGCATTCACAGCTTCTTCAGGGATTAGCTCTTGCAGTGCACAGAGAACAGTAGCATCCAGAAGCCAGCTGTCTCTTGTGGCATAGGACCTGTCTCAGGTGGATTTGTAGCATCTGTGTCTTGTACCACTGCCTTTATCAGTGTCTGGCTCTTGAAATGCACAGTAGCTAGCAGCACCCATTGGCCATTGTGAACCCCGATCAAACCCATTTCAGGTAGATTTTGTAGTGGACAGCCTCTGGTGAGACCCCTTTTCATGAACAACTTTCTCCAACACATGGGAGGATGGATTTCTGACAAATTCCAGATGGCAAATTTCCAGTGTATTACACTGGCCATGCACCATGGAAGTCAGTCTCTCATTCCATCAACCAGGGCCATGTCCTCTCCAGTAAGCTGAGGATTTCAGCCTTCTGGATGGGGGCTCTTTCTTGGATGTTCTGACTTACCCCTGGGGGGTAGTGGCTATCACATAAAATCATCATAAGGTAAATAATAAAATAATATGACTTTTTTTCTCAAGCACTGCCAAACTTCTTTCTTTCAAAGCATAGATGTCAGTTAAAATTTGCTAAACACTTCAAAGAACTAACATTTGGAAAAATATAATTATACTTAGAAACAGACTCTTCCATTTGGTTAACTTCAAAACTCGAGTTACAATTTGCATTTTATGAGGTCACTCTTTTAAAATTTATTATCAATTAGTCTCCCAGAGCACCATGCAAGATATTATCAATCTGAACAATCTTAAGTGGAGAGAGAAAGGGAGTGTTGAGGAGGGGAAGAGAAAGAGAAAGAGAGGAGAGGGGGAGGGGGAGGGAGAAGGAGAGGGAGAGGGAGAGGGAGAGAGATCCTTCAAGTTAGGAATAAATAACAATATAGATGACTCAAATCACTTATTCATGCAAGGTTGTTTTATTGAAAGAGTGACAATCTCTTGTTCTGTGGTTTAAAATTATTTATGTCTTTCATAAGGGTCATATGAGCAACATAGGAAATGTAAGATGAATCACTTCAACATTTTAATATGTACAATGGCTAATATAACTGAGTTTTACTGTAGCTAGTAACACTTTGACAGTATGTATTTTTAAAGCATCTTTTTAGAAAAGTCTCAAAGCACTTTACATTTGAAATATTAAAAGCTCAAAAGAAAAAAGTTAAAAATCTGTAGCAGTGGGAAGCATAGATCAATTTGGGAGTAATTACTTCAATTATTTCTAATAAAATCATTTTGTATTAAGTGAAAATAGTTTCAAGTTTTAAACATTCATTGAGGATTAAGAGTGGCAGGCTCAAGCCTTTATCTTTCCATAAAAAATGGTTCCCATTATTCTATACTGAGTTAATAGGCTTTTATAGTTTTTTGAGATAAAGGAAAGTATATAATTGCTTATACTAATCAAGAAAGACAGCCAAGTCCATTTTTTCTTAAGAGCAGTCACATTGTAATAGCCCAAAGCAAGGAAACATACTTCCAAAGGTCATAAATTTTTATGTGATTCCAATTCGATATTTTCACCCTATCGTGATACTGTCTATCTTTATTAAGTTGGGTATGATCCTTGGACTTGTGAAGAATGCAGATTTTGGAGCCAGTGTCAAAATTCTAACTCAAAAAATATTAAGCTTTATGACCTCGGGCAAGTCATTTAAACTTTCTGTGCCTCAATTTCCATTCTAGATATTTGTGATAATGATAATACATATTTAACTGTCTTGTCAGGATGAAGTAAGTTAATTTATCTAAAGTGCATAAAATGATGTCTGTCATATAGTGTTATTTGAAGATAGGTGTTGTTACAATATCTCTAAGGTTTTTTCTTGTACTAACGTCTTATGATTCTATGATCTTCTCCAAGATCTTCTTAATAGCAGGTAGAAGCTATCAGTAGATTGTTTTGTGTTCTAATACATTTTATAAGCATAGATAACATGTAACAAATATTGTTGTGACTTAGGAATTTTAAATGTGTTTCATATAGTAAGAAATTACTTTAAATAGAGTATCTTTTGGAAAAGGTACTGCTTAGAAGAGAATAGAGAACTGTCCCCCCTCTGGTACAGTTAGGCATAGCTTTTTGTTAAAGATGTCTTCTTTTTAGTGAGCAAGCAAGTTCTAGTATTAATTATTATTTTTTTGCTAGTACTGGAATTTCAACTCCGGGCCTCACGCTTGCTGGGAAGGCACTCTATAGTATTAATTCTTTTATTGTTTAACCAAGGTATTTTTATTCAGGTATAAGCTAAGTATATGCATATTTGTAGCATAATTTCATTCTAAATGCAAAAACTTCCAGTCACTGAGTCTGATATTAGTCAACGTCAAAAATTTAATTCAGAGATTTCATTCATGTTTGTTTCTGTTATTCTGGATATTTCTATATCTAAAAAGGCCATGTTTTCCCTAATGTGCCTTCTGAAAGTATAGGAGGAAATCTGTTTTTTCCACTATTACAATATCTGATCACAGAATCTGATAATTCTTAGTTCTGTTTCTCTTATAGATTGATTCCAAAGTATATAAATGATATAAATGTATCACTCAAAAAATTTAATCAATGATTGAAAATACAGGAAGAAATGAAGGCTGGTTGTGGTGGCTTATACCTGTAATCCCAGCTATTCAGGGGACAAAGACTGAGAGAATTGGGGTTCAAGGTTTTCCTTGGGGGTGTGGCTCAAGTATTAGAACATTTACTTAGTGTGAGCCACTGAGTTCAAACCCCAGTACCACCAAAATAAAAGAAAAAATATTTACAATATTGAAAACTTTGTTTTAATGTGTGAACAGTTTTAATAAAAGATAGTTTAAATTTTTTTTAAATTTTTATTGTTTTATTCTCACTAAAATATAGTCTACACTATCTTCAGTATGTTACCAAATTTAAAAATTTTAGGTTCTATTATGAAGTGGATTTTTATCTTCTTTTACAAAAATATTATAAATCAATTGGGTAGTTAGACCTTTTATTTGCTGGAGCAAATTTCGAAGGATGTAAAATTCCTTTACAATGAAAAACTGATCCTAGTGAGACTGACACAGTCTCAGAAATTCCCACCACCAACTTTGATCTTTGAGAACTTTGTAGAGATATGCATTTCAATTAGGTTAAGGCATTATATTTTCTGAGTAAATCATTTGCTACTCAAACACAATACCATGTATTTTTCCATCTTATTTAAAGTTGTCAACACACAGCAAAATCTTGAGGAAATAACATGAAGTAGAAGTCAAGTGTATATTACATAAATGAAAAGACACAGAAATGTCAGATTCATGAGAGTGACCAGGTCTCAGTGGGAATTTCTGAACCAAAGAAAAAATCTTGGAGACTTAGGATTCTCTATGATCCTTTGAAAATTCTTCATCATATTTTAGCTGGTCCTTTTTTTTTGTTTTGTTTTTATTTGTTTTAATAACTAGCTAAGATAAGAGTGACCCACCCAATTGGATGTGGCCTTCTATTCCCTGGTTCTTGTAAGCCATGATCTCAAGTTGTCATTGCTGCTTTTGTCCATATGTTTGCAAGTTTCTATGAGAGAAAAATGAAAAAAATAGAAATTGGTAGACAAGGTGATAATAAAACAGCAATTTGTAGACCCCTGGACATTTATATCAGATGTATTGTTTTAAAATGAATATTAATAAAGCAATATAGACTTATTTTTGTCTGTATATTTTATTAAATATCATGAAAACTTCTCCAATTTAAATAGCTAAAATCTAGAGAAATAAATTAATCTTGAACTTGCAAACCTCTGGGAACACTGTATAACCTGTAACGCAAGGAGTTTGCATTTTATTAATCATGCAGAAATTTTGATTCTAAGTACAAAAGTGATTAGAACTAAGTTTTCTGTATAAAGTGGAAGTTATGATGGTTTCATCCTTAATAAAAGTGAAGACAAGTAAAATTTACTTAACAAAAAAGTGAGAAAACAAGGAAACGTCTCTACTTAGCTTAGGGTTTAAATAAGAATTCTTATCTTGAGAAATGGTAACTAGAGGCCAATTCTTGTTCATGTTTAGGACTTGATATACTATCTACATAATACATTTTATGACATATTAAGTCCCCAGCTGAAAAGTTAACATGAAGCCATATAATACTTAAAACATTCTGGATCACTTGGTAAATGAAAAATCAATTAGGCTCAATGGGTTTTATCCCATGAATGTAAGGATGATTCCATTTTGAAAAATGAATCAAAATAACACACTATATTGAGAAACACAATCACATCAATTGGTACATAAAACTTATCAGATAAGATCCAACATCCCTTCAGATCACATACTTGGAAAACCAGGAATGGGAAGACACTTTGGACTTTTACAAAGGGCAGAACAAATATTATAACTATTACAGTTATAGCTAACAAAATATTTAAAGGCAAAACATTCTTTCTCTTAAAAATCACTTAGTGCTTTATTCTTATGGAAGAAAACAAGGATATGCAATGTTACCACTACTTTGTCATTACTACTATTCAACATCATGCAAGAAATCCCAGCCAGTGCATAAAAGAAGAAAAAAGAAACAAATAGTATATGGATTGGAAAAGAAGAAATGACTCTGAGAAATTAAACAAGACTAGTATAAAACAAAATTAATAAGTGAGTTTTCAATGTCACGCGACACAAAGTCAACCAACAAAAATAGATTAGAATTCCTTTTTCTAGTAGTGAATAATAGGAAACAAATTTTAGAAGTGATATTTACTATAGTTTCCTTACCAGGATATATTTGGGAAAATATTGGTCTACATTTGTACTATCTGTACACTGTAAGCTACAAAATGCTAATGAAAGAAATCAAAGGCTTAAATGGAGAGATAACTTTCATTGATTAGGAGAATCAACACAGTAAATTCATCAACTTTATTAGAAGTAACAAGGAACAGATTAGATGCTGCTGAGGAAGGTATCAGTGAACATGGAGACATAATCAATCCTTAATGAAGGAGAAAGAAAAAAAATAGCTATTTTGCAAAAGATGATCAAAACTTCAATGATATATAAGTAAACATAAAATGAAATAACTTCATTTAATTGGAATCCCAGAACAGAAGAATGTGAGAGAGGAGATAGCATATGGAGCAACTGGGTCTGGAAAATAATGAAAAGAAAATACATCCATTTAAGAGCAGATCTGAAGCAAATTAATGTCTGCTTGTAAAGAAAAGGTAAAAAAGACTGTAGACTTACCTTCAGAAACTATGCAAACAAGAAGTGAAGGGATACTATCTTTAAAGCATGGTGGTGGTGGTGGGCAACACCTAAAATTTTTATTGAGAGGAAACATTTTCCAAAAATGAATGTGAATTAAAATTCTTTTCAGGAAAGAATTTATTGCATTATCCCCTCATCACAATATATGTCAAAGAAAAGTCTTTGTAATACCAGAAGGATACTTGGATATAATAAAGGAATGAAACAGATTTTTTGCATAATTTTCTATAAAAGCCAAATAACTACTTGAAGCAAAACCCTGGATAGTTTATTGTGTTCTACATAACATATATAGAAGTAGGATGGCTGAAAAGAATACCATAAAGGGCAGAAGAGGGAAAATACCAATGTATATTTGCATCATATGCAAAATGATATGTTATTTGAAAATAGTTTGTAAAGATACATATTAAAAGACCTCAAGAAAAACCTAAGAAAATAATAAAAGTAGTTTTAACTAAATAGGTGCAGAGATAAAATAGGATACTTGAAAATACTCAACCTAACAAAGGACAGGGAAAAAAGGAAAAAGAACAAGGAACATAAGGAACAAATAGAAACCAAATGTCAGGAGGATTCCAAGATGGCGGCTAGAGGGAGGAAGCAGAAAGCGAGCCTCCAACAGTGAAATCTTGGAGAGATGCTGGAGACACACTTTGCAGGCAAAATCACCAAGAAGAGGCAAAACTTTGACCCCTCCACACCTCCAGCCAGCGCAGAGAATCTCCACTTCATGTTAAATGGAGAAATAAGGAGGGCCCCCAGGCTGCCAGTCACCCAGCCCAGACGGCTTGGGAAGACGCAGACAAGGTGAGCTTCATGGTACCAGGGTACTCTCACAGACAAGCCTGGGCCAGAGCAGCATAGCCCCCTGGACAGACCGACTTCCACCTGGGGAAAAAAAAGAGAAACTGAGTAATAAGCAAAAAGAACAATAAAGACACACGGGAAAGGGGGTGAGGCACACTGAGTGCTGAAGATTGAGAGAAGGGAATCCTTCCCAGGACTGTAAATAAAGAAGCCAGGAGGGCTGGAGAGGCCTGGCGGGAGCAGGGGTGTGTGCCCAGCAACCAGGAGTGCGTGCCCAGCAACCAGGAGTGGGAAAGCTTGTGAGAGTGGCAGACAGAGGAAAACTCCACAGGAGAGGAGGGAAGACCCACTTCCCACATGAACTGTAAATAAACATGGTGGCTGGCAGGAGCAGCAGCACCGCCCAGAAATCAGGAGCAGGAAAACTTGTAAAAGTTGTGGTGGGAGGAAAACTGCACACAAGAGGTGGGAAGACCCACTTCCCACATGAACAGTAAATAAACATGCAGGCCTTAGAAAGCGGGTGTAGTGACACCTTCCTCAGTGTGCTTGGAAAGGGGAAAGCTTGTAGCAGAGGCTCACGCACAGGAGAACTCTGAGTAATCAAAGCCTGCAGGGCCAGGGGAGTGCTAAGCTCACCCCAGAGATCTACATAAATAATGCCTCCAGCAATAGCAGGCTGACAGCAGCGGGCAGGCAAGCCATAGCCGCAGATACCATTCTCAGAACTGACTCTGGACTCTTTTTTTTTTCTTCTCTTTTTCTCCCTACCTTTGATGAGAGAACAACTGAATTACACCTGCATGCTGAAAAACGTACTGAAACTGTATTGCATTTGAACTTGGGACACTTGGTGGGGTTTTTTTTTTTGAGTGTGTGTGTAGTTTTGTTCTACTTTATGTGCCCCTTTGATGAGACAACTACAGAACAACATCTGAGGCACCATCTCCAGGATTGGAGACTGAGACAGACACCCAAATTATTAAGACTGAAACTTCATTGCATTTGAACTTGGAGATTTTTTGGTTTTTTGGTTTTTTTAAAATTTTCTATTTTACATTTTATTTTATTTTATTTTTATATATACATATTTCCTTCATTTACTTATTTTTTATTTTTATTCTTATCTTTACTTTTTTTATTTTTGATTTTCAAACCTCTCTCTGTCTCTCTAATGCCTGTTCAGCTTACTGTCGATTAGTACACTAACGCTTCCTGTTTATACCTTTGAAACTTTCTTGTCTGATTCCTTGTTCTGTTTTCTCCTTCTAGTCTGTTTATTTGTTTTTCCCTTTTCTTTAACTTCTTGTTTTCCATTTCTGCTCACCCTTCCATTCTAAATATCACCATTATTATTATTACAAGCTAGAAAATACTTAACTGCACACAGTACAGGGACAGTAACAACACCAAAGACAATAACGGGAAGACAGAAAAAAACAGGGAAACCAGTTTCTCCACAGCAAAAAAATTAGTACAGGAACCAGAGGGGAATGAAGAAAACAGATATTCAGATCCAGACTCCAACAAAATGAAGATAAACTATGCCAAAGGACCCAATGAAACCCACAAGAATAATTTAAAAGAAGACACACTACAGGTACTCAGTGAGAATTTTATAGAGATGATACTGGATAGGGTCAACCAAAATGTACAGGAGACACTCAAGAAATTCCAAGACAACAAAAATAGAGAATTTGAAAAAGCAAAAGAAGAAATACAGGAACCCATAGAAGCACTGTATAAACACCAAAGTGAAAAAGAGAACAAGATAAATAAACAGATAAATGAACTCAGGACAGAAATAGACAACATTAAAGAGGAAACCACCCAGGATATGGAAAACCTCAGAAAAAAGACTGAAACAGAACTGCAAAACAAAACTGAAGGCCAATCCAGCAGAATAGAACAAACAGAAGACAGAATCTCAGAACTTGAAGATGAAATGGTAATTAAAGGAAAAACTGAAGAACTATTAATTAAACAACTCAAGACCTGTGAAAAGAAAATGCAAGAACTCACCGACTCCATCAAAAGACCAAACTTGAGAATCATGGGCATCAAAGAAGGAGAAGAGGTGCAAGCGAAGGGAATGCGTAATCTATTCAACAAAATAATAATGGAAAATTTCCCAAATCTAGAGAAAGATATTCCCATACAGATGCAAGAGGCTTCCAGGACACCAAACAGACCAGATCAAAATACAACTACCCTACAACATATCATCATTGAAACAACAAGTTCAGAAACTAGGGAAAGAATATTGAAGGCTGTAAGAGAGAAAAAACAAGTAACATACAAAAGTAAACCCATCAAAATCACAGCAGACTTCTCAACAGAAACATTAAAAGCAGGAAGAGCATGGGGTGAGATCTTTCGGGCACTGAATGAAAATAACTTCAACCCCAGGATACTCTACCCAGCAAAGCTATCATTCAAAATAGATGGAGCAATAAAAGTCTTCCATGATAAGCACAAACTAAAACAATATGTGACCACAAAGCCACCACTACAAAAGATTCTTCAAAGGATTCTGCACACAGAAAGTGACACCCAACTTAACCATGAAAAGACAGGCAGCACCAAACCACAGGAAAAGAAAAAGCAAGACAGTAGAGAGTAACCTCAACTTAGGCACACACAATCAAACCTTCAAACAACTGAGACAACTAAATTACAGGGATCACCACATACCTATCAGTACTAACACTTACTGTTAACAGACTTAATTCACCCATCAAAAGGCACCGCTTGACAAAACGGATTAAAAGGGAAGATCCAACAATTTGTTGCTTATAGGATACCCATCTCACTGACAAAAATAAGCATAGGCTTAGGATGAAAGGCTGGAAGAAGATTTACCAAGCCAATGGCCCCTTAAAACAGGCAGGAGTAGCAATAATTATCTCTGACAAAGTAGACTTCAAACCTACATTGATCAAACAAGATAAAGAAAGACATTCCATACTTATAAAAGAGGAAATAGACCAAAAGGAAATAATAATCATCGACCTGAATGCACCCAATGTTAACGCACCCAATTTCATCAAACATACCCTGAAAGACCTAAAAGCATATATTAACACCAACACAGTGGTTGTGGGAGACTTTAACACCCCATTATCATCAATAGATAGTTCATCCAAACAAAAAATCAATAAAGAAATCCTAGACCTAAAATATACAATAGATCAAATGGACCTAGTTGATGTCTACAGAACATTTCATCCAACTTCTACACAATATACTTTCTTCTCAGCAGCCCACGGAACCTTCTCCAAAACAGATCATATCCTAGGGCACAAAGCAAGTCTTAGCGAATATAAGAAAATAGAAATTATACCATGCATACTGTCTGATCACAATACAGTAAAGGTAGAACTCAACAACAAAAGTAAAGACAAAAAACATGCAAACAGCTAGAAACTAAATAGCTCATTACTTAATGAACAATGGATCATCGATGAAATAAAAGAGGAAATTAAAAAGTTCCTGGAAGTCAATGAAAATGAAAACACAACCTCCTAGAACCTATGGGACACAGCTAAGGCAGTCCTGAGAGGAAAGTTTATAGCCATGAGTGCATATATTAAAAAGACTGAAAGATCTCAAATCAATGACCTAATGATACAACTTAAACTCCTAGAAAAACAAGAACAAGCAAATCCCAAAACAAATAGAAGGAGAGAAATAATAAAATTAGAGCTGAAATCAACGAAATAGAAACCAAAAAAACCATACAAAGAATTAATGAAACAAAAAGTTGGTTCTTTGAAAAAATAAACAAGATCGATAGACCCCTGGCAAACCTGACTAAAATGAGGAGAGAAAAAACCCAAATTAGAATCAGGAATGCAAAAGGGGAGATAACAACAAACACCATGGAAGTCCAGGAAATCATCAGAGACTACATCGAGAATCTATATTCAAATAAATTTGAAAATCTTAAAGAAATGGACAGATTTCTAGATACATATGATCATCCAAAACTGAACCAAGAGGAAATTAATCACCTGAATAGATCTATAACACAAAATGAAATTGAAGCAGCAATCAAGAGTCTCCCCAAAAAGAAAAGTCCAGGACCTGATGGATTCTCTGCTGAATTCTATCAGACCTTTAAAGAAGAACTGATACCAACCCTCCTTAAACTGTTCCATGAAATAGAAAGGGAAGGAAAACTGCCTAACACATTTTATGAAGCCAGTATTACACTTATCCCAAAACCAGGCAAAGACACCTCCAAAAAGGAGAACTACAGGCCAATCTCCTTAATGAATATTGACATAAAAATCCTCAACAAAATAATGGCAAACTGAATTCAACAACACATCAAAAAGATTATTCACCATGACCAAGTAGGCTTCATCCCAGGGATGCAGGGTGGTTCAACATACAAAAATCAATAAACGTAATAAACCATATTAACAGAAGCAAAGACAAAAACCACTTGATCATCTCAATAGATGCAGAAAAAACCTTTGATAAGATCCAACACCATTTCATGATAAAAGCTCTAAGAAAACTAGGAATAGAAGGAAAGTATCTCAACATTATAAAAGCTATATATGACAAACCTACAGCCAGCATTATACTTAATGGAGAAAAACTGAAACCATTCCCTCTAAAATCAGGAACCAGATAAGGATGCCCACTATCTCCACTCCTATTCAACATAGTACTGGAATTCCTAGCCAGAGCAATTAGGCAAGAAGAAGGAATAAATGAATACCAATATGTAAAGAAACTGTCAGAATATCCCTATTTGCAGATGACATGATCCTATACCTTAAAGACCCAAAAAACTCTACTCAGAAGCTCCTAGACATCATCAATAGCTACAACAAGGTAGCAGGATATAAAATCAACATAGAAAAATCATTAACACTTCTATACACTAACAATGAGCAAACTGAAAAAGAATGTATGAAAACAATTCCATTTACAATAGCCTCAAAAAAAATCAAATACCTAGGTGTAAACCTAACAAAAGATGTGAAAGACCTCTACAAGGAAAACTATAAACTTCTGAAGAAAGAGATTGAGGAAGACTATAGAAAGTGGAGAGAGCTCCCATGCTCATGGATTGGTAGAATCAACATAGTAAAAATGTCTAGACTCCCAAAAGTAATCTACACGTTTAATGCAATTCCCATCAAAATTCCAATGACATTTATTAAAGAGATTGAAAAATCTACAGTGAAATTTATATGGAAACACAAGATGCCACGAATAGCCAAGGCAATAAATGCCCAGTCAAAAGAACAATGCTGGAGGTATCACGATACCTGACTTCAAACTATCTTACAAAGCAATAATGATAAAACAGCATGGTACTGGCACAAAAACAGACATGAAGACCAGTGGAACAGAATAGAGGACCCAGATACGAAGCTACACAACTATAACCAACTTGTCTTTGACAAAGGCGCTAAAAAAATATGATGGAGAAAAAGCAGCCTCTTCAACAAAAACTGCTGGGAAAACTGGTTAGCAGTCTGCAAAAAACTGAACTAGATCCATGTATATCACCCTATACCAATATTAACCTAAAAGGGATCAAGGATCTTAATATCAGACCACAAACTCTAAAGTTGATACAGGAAAGAGTAGGAAATACTCTGGAATTAGTACGTATAGGCAAGAACTTTCTCAAAGAAATCCCAGCAGCACAGCAACTAAGAGATAGCATAGATAAATGGGACTTCATAAAACCAAAAACTTCTGTTCATCAAAAGAAGTGGTTTCTAAACTGTAGAGAACACCCACAGAGTGGGAGAAAATATTTGCCAGCTACACATCAGACAAAGGACTGATAACCAGAATATATAGGGAACTTAAAAAACTAAATTCTCCCAAAACTAATGAACCAATAAAGAAATGGGCAAGTGAACTAAACAGAACTTTCTCAAAAGAAGAAATTCAAATGGCCAAAAAACACAGGGAAAAATGCTCATCATCTCTGGCAATAAAGGAAATGCAAATTAAAACCACACTAAGATTCCACCTCACCCCTGTTAGAATAGCCATCATCAGCAATACCACCAACAACAGGTGTTGGCGAGGATGCGGGGGAAAAAGGAACCCTCTTACACTGTTGGTGGGAATGTAAACTAGTACAACCACTCTGGAAAAAAATTTGGAGGCTACTTAAAAAGCTAGACATTGATCTACTATTTGATCCAGCAATACCACTCTTGGGGATATACCCAAAAGACTGTGACACAGGTTACTCCAGAGGCACCTGCACACCCATGTTTATTGTGGCAGTATTCACAATAGCCAAGTTATGGAAACAGCCAAGATGCCCCACCACCGACGAATGGATTAAGAAAATGTGGTATCTATACACAATGGAATTTTATGCAGCCATGAAGAAGAATGAAATGTTATCATTCGCTGGTAAATGGATGGAATTGGAGAACATCATTCTGAGTGAGGTTAGCCTGGCCCAAAAGACCAAAAATCGTATGTTCTCCATCATATGTGGACATTAGATCAAGGGCAAACTGAACAAGGGGACTGGACTTTGAGCACATGATAAAAGCAAGAGCACACAAGGGAGGGGTGAGGGTGGGTAAGACACCTAAAAAATTAGCTAGCATTTGTTGCCCTTAACACAGAGAAACTAAAGCAGATACCTTAAAAGCAACTGAGGCCAATAGGAAAAGGGGACCAGGAACTAGAGAAAAGGTGAAATCAAAAAGAATTAACCTAGAAGGTAACACACATGCACAGGAAATTAATGTGAGTCAACTCCCTGTATAGCTATCCTTATCTCAACCAGCAAAAACCCTTGTTCCTCCCTATTATTGCTTATACTCTCTCTTCAACAAAATTAGAGATAAGGGCAACATAGGTTCTGCTGGGTATTGAGGGGGTGGGGGGAGAGAGAGGGGGTGGAGTGAGTGGTAAGGAAGGGGGTGGGAGCAGGGGGGAGAAATGACCCAAGCCTTGTATGCACATATGGATAATAAAACAATAATTAAAAAAAAAAGAAACCAAATGACACAAGGGTGTATTTAAGCCCAGCCATGTAATAGTAATGTTAAATGTCAATGGTCTTACATCAGTTAAGAGAATGGTTATCAGACTGGATAAAATGCAAGTCTAATTATCTGCAGTTTATGAGAAATTCATTTCATGCACACACAGATATACTGAAAAGAAAGTAATATAGCAATATATACTATGGATTGACTGCAGTAGTCTGCCCCTTCTTAGCCCTGGAAGATGCATTCCAAATCCCAATGGAATGCCTGAAACCAGAGGGCCAAACCTTAAATATACTAGTATGCATATACTTGATAAAGTTTTAATTTATAAATTAAACCAAGAGATTAGCAATGATAGTTACTAATAAAATGGAACAGTTATAACAATACACTACAATATGATATCGTGTTGCACTCACGCTTATTCTTATGATGATGTGGAGTGACACATGATTATGGGGTGAGAAGCTACACTGCCTACTTGAGGGAATGAAGTGAGATGAGTGATGCAGAAATTGTGATGATGCATTAGACTATTAGGTCAGTGTTCCTTGAACTCTAGTAATGTGATACTGATCAGTGAATCTGATAACCAAGATGGCTACTAAGTGACTCTTAGGTATGTAGCTATACAGTGTGTATAAACTAGACAAAGGGATGATTCATACCCTAGGCTTGACATAGTGGAGCTCGGAAATATTTCATCGTGCTACTTAGAATGGTGCCCAATTTAAAACTTATGAATTGCTTATTCCTATAATTTTCATTTAGTAGTTTTTAGATCCTGGCTGCTTGCAGGTACTTGAAACTGCAAAATGTACAATGACAGATAAAGGGGGAAACTTCTGTACTTATATCACAAATCTGACTTGAGAACAAAGTTTGTTAGGGAGAAAGAGGGGGAGAAACAAGGCGCATAAATATTCATAGTAGAATTGTTTGTAATAGCTAAAAACTGGAAATATCGTAAATGACCATAAGTAGGTCAATGGAAAAAAGTTGAGACACCTGTAGAATATATCAATATAATAAAAAGGAGCACACTATTGATGCATGCAACAGCATAGATGTGTCTCAGAAATGTTCTGCTGAGATAAAAATGTCAGACACAAAATAGTACACGTTTTGTAATTCCATTTATGTAAACTCTAGAAATATAAATGTAATAAATTCTGACAGAAAGCAAGTTAGTGGTTTTCTGAGTCTAGGGCTGAAGATGACTGGGAAAGGGTCAAAGGAGCTTTTTTAAGGTGAATGAAAATATTCTACGTCCTGATTTTGGTTATAATTATATTAGGAAACAAATATTCCACATGTACACTTAAAGGGTTTATATTTTGCTTCATTTAAATGACACTTCCATACATTTAAGGCAAATATTAGTGAGTGAATGAATTATTATGAGTGAAAAAAACATCTGAACCAATATTATTTAAGATGTGTGATTGAAAACAATTTCCAAGGATACAATAGATCAGAAAAACTCACTATTTAATAATGTATTAAAAACTCAAATAAAAATTTGAGAGTTTGGAAATCATAGCATTGATCATTCTATTCAGACTATCAAGGAATTGCTAAAACAGAATAGTGGTTAGGTTGTATGGATGGTATAAGAAGAACAGGTGAAAGGCTTTGATGGGAAAGAAACATAGTCATACTTCTGACATGCTTGCTGGTTCCATTCCTTGACTTGGGGTGATGTTCATTTGATGTTCTCTAAATTGTTGGTTTTATTCTTTTTTCTATGTGTGTGTGTGTGTTATTTTTTAAAGTACAAATCAGGAAAGGCCATGCCAGGCTGCAGTCATGGACACTCTCACACTCTGGCTTCCCCAGAGTTAATGAAAAGTTTATTAACTATGAATTGCACTTTTCCCTAACTCTGTTACAGGCTTATTGGAGATGATTTGAGGAAGGGGAGCCAGAATCCTGTACTAATTTGCAATATTGGCGAGAAGCACCATCTCTATCACCTTTCTTTGAATTAGAACTTGAATTAATTTTTGATTACTTGTCAGTCTTGATTGAGTTTGATCAGAAGTCCTCATATATGTAATTAAGATATATATTCATAAAGTGCATACTTTCATCTGTTTTAAAAGCTGTGCAAAGGCATGCATTTAAAATGAAAGTATAATTAAAATATGAATAAGTATAATTTAAAATACTATGCACATTATATAAATTGGTTATATATTTAAGTGGAGTCACAATGTAGATAAATTTTGTTATGTTCCATTATCATGTGTTTTCTCATATTATTTAATACTTAAACATTATAATTTCTAGAAGCGAAGTAATAATTGTAATTCAGCTGATGAATATTTAAGCTGATGAATGCACATGCTGTATTTTGTCATTTTCCTATTTATTGGTATATAATTGAATTATCTCTAAGTTTACAGTGCCTCTAATAGTTCTGTATTGACATATATTCTATAATTCTATATTGGCATATATTCACATAACACTCTGATTAAATTCTTAGGGTGAGATTTTAAATGTAGAATTATTGGATCAAAATTGATTTAGGAGGTACCTGGTTAAAGATAGAAATATTTTCAAAGTTTTTGATCCTTAGCACTGTATTTCTTTTCAGATAAATTTTAGTAACTTAAACTCTAAGCAACAATATTTGAAAATATCTATTTTAGTATACATAGCAGCAGGTGTAGTCAGTTGTAAACTTTCCAACTTGGTGGTTTGCAAATTATATCTCTGTTTAGTTTGCATATTTTATTGCTTTTGAAATTAACATTGTATTTTTTGTCTATTTGTTTTATTTCCTTTGTAAATTGTTCTCCAGTTTTGCAACCTTTTTAATTGGGTATTACTATAGTTTAATGTGTTGATAAGAATCCTTTCTACATATTAAATCTTTTGGAGAACATATTACAAGTCTATACTTATTTATTATAAATCTTTTTCTCTAAGTGTCTGTTTTGTCTTCTAAGAATTGCTTTTAGAAATTCTGGTTGCTGAACTACAGATTTTTAAAACTGTGTCATTGAACTTTTCTTCATAGTTCTTCTAGAAAAAGTTCCTTTTCTTTTAAGGTTTTATATAACAAATTATGCTTATTCTACATTTTGGGGGGAGTTAAAATTATGCACATGAACAGACACACACATATATACACATAATATTCAGATTAGGAATCTAATTTTTTTGGTTTACATGTCATTTGCTTATTGAATACAATTATTTTTCACTTATCTGAAGTGCCATTTAAATTACCTTTTTAATACCCAAATAAGATTTCCTTGAGAGCTTTCTGCTCTTCAGGTATTTTTATACCCATAAACATAAAAACATTTAAAGAATCCTCAATATTGAATGTATTTAGAAAGGCATGTAAATGAGGAATCACTTAAAAGACTTTGAAGAATAGAAAAACTACACTAGCAACCTGGGGCAAGAATACAGTTGCAGTTCAGCATTGAATTTAGTTCTGAAGATGAGATCTGTAAAGACTCATTATATACAGAAATTGTATAGTATATTGCATGTATTGTTTCATTGAAGTCTCAAAAAAAAAGAGAAAACACAATGAAAATAAAAATAGAGTCCCTTTTTCACAATCGAGAAAACCAAATTTTAAAAAGTTAAGTAATTTTTGCATTCAGAGAAAGTTGGGAGAGATCTCAACTCCCAACATATTGTAATCCAAAACTGTCATCTTAACTACTGTGCTATACCACTTGTCAGATTATAGAAAACATAAAAGTTTATCTAGTGAGACAAATGCTTTCCTGTTCCTAAATTCTAGGAGAAATTTATTGTGTGGATGCTGAGAAACAATGATGGATAATGTCTTTAACTCACATTTTACAGAAAATAGAGAAACATTTTTTAAATGGCCATTTCTTATACCAACCTTTGATAACAGTCCAGTTCATAACATTGAATCATGACTTAGTGCAGGCATTTCTTTGGACAACTAGGCTGAGATAGCTCAAATATGTTGCTATCTATGATCAACCTGATACAAGAGGGTATTTGTCATCTGTCCACCAAGGAGTGGGGGGCATGGAAAGTCAGTGGGCTGGGTTTAATTTTGAAAAAATATCAGTCAAATGTCAGATTCTATAAGAGAGGAACATATGTCATATAGAAAAGTCAATGTGAGTGAGCAGTCATCTGTCCTCAAAATAACTAAGACAGTTCCTGAAGGAAAGAGCAGAGTTAGAGCTAGAGCTGATTTGATTGCTTCTTCTCCGTGTGAAGAGTTACGTGGAGTTAAATTCACTATCAAGTCAAAAAAATCGCAAAAGATACAAAGATATCAGAAGCCTGTGTAATTTTCCACTGTATCCCAATACTCAGTAAAATGCTGAGCATACAGCAAGTGTTAGATAAATATTTATACAATAAATGAGCAAGCAATTGAATAGAAGAATGAATGGATGGTTTCCCAAGGACATAATTTTTGGGGGGCATTGTTATTTAAAGCATTGTGTGCTCATTTTCCTGATCAGTTTGAGACCATATCAACAATTTCTGATATCTAAGTTTTTGTTTTAACTTTTCTTTATAACTTTTATCAATTAGAAACTTTCCTTCAATTAATAATTGTAAAAATCATATAAAGACATTTATTTTATATGTGGGTGGCCTCTAAATTGTTCTTTGTACATGATTTTAATTAATCCTCATCAAATCATATGTCAGAAAATTTTCCCTTTTGCAGATGAAGAAAATAAAGTTTCAGAAGTGCTAAATATCTTGCCCAAGGTCGCAAAGTTAGTAAGTGGAATAGCTTGAGTTTGTGCCCTGTGTTACTTTCCTAAGCATACAGTTTTCATGGTTCTGTGAACCGAGTATGGAGACACGTTTTCTCTATTTAACCCATTTGCAAATGGTCATTATAAAAGCTTCAAATAATCCTACAGTTTAAGGTACAAGTAACTCGGAGATATATGTATGGGGAGAGGAGGAGGAGAGGGGAGGGAAGAAGATGGGAGGGGAAGGAAACTCAGAGACCAAGGCCAAAGAGGAGATTTATTTTACCTTTTCTCTTTTTCTAGGTGGTAACTGAGTTGCAAAGCTCAGAGACTATGCAAACAGATTTTGTTCAGGAGTAAATCACACAGCTTAGAAGAAGAAAGGCACTGCTGTAAAAATACATGATCTCTGATGTCAAATGAGTAACCAATTGTACTTAGCATTCTGTATTTCTCTTTTATGCTTGCTTGTCTATTCTCAGAAATATCTATTGTATCTTTTTTGCTTTCTAATTTTCTCAGTCTCTACTGAGGTACCTTGCCAATTACTGCCCTCAGGTAAGCTCATAATTTACCTGAGGTATAAAAGGTTAGATGAGAGATCTCTCCTTTTCCCATCACCAAGTATACCAGTTGACCTGGATTTGCTTCCATACTGGTCTGTATTGGTTGGGATACTGTGGAGGAAGAGTAGGACACTGGCTTTTTTATTATAAGATCAGTGAAGACAGTTTTTGTAGGCCCTAAAACCATTCAGGGGTCCCTAAAATGGTTGCTATTCTGTCTAATTGGTAAGTAAACTCTGAGGAGGCTTTTTCACTACTAAATACAAATCTCTGTGCACTGAATTGCATGGCCCCTGCCCCTCAAGGAACTCCACTTTGGTTCCCTCTCCTCATTATATTAACTACTTTTTTTACGCTGGATTTTTACCATCAGTATGAAAACAAATTTTAGTGTCATCTAGTTTTAAAATAAAAGAATGAATAACACTCACCGTTTCCCTCCTAGAGACAAGCGTCTCTTATTCTTTCTTTGATATCAACACTTACTAAAAATTATTTCCTCTATGAATTTATAGTAATACATTATTTAAATTTTTTTTTGTCCAGCAGAGTTGTTCTGCCTATGGACTCCAGTATAAAGTTGAACATAAAGTGAGAGTGGACATCCTTGCTTTTTTCAAAGTATAAGGGAGAAATCATTAAAATTTTCATTATTACAAATGACACTAGCTAGATTTTTTGGTAGATGTCTTTAGCCAAGTTTCTAAAGACGCTTCTGTGCTTAGTTGGTTGAGAATATTTATCATAAATTTATGTTGAATTTTGCCAAATTTTTCCATATTTATTGAGATTATGTATATGTTTTGGTCAGGCTATTGGTATAGTGACTTACATTGACTGATTCCTCCTTTCTTATGGTGCTAAAACACATGCAATGTTAAATTTACCATTTTTAAGTGCACATTTCAGGGGCATTAAATATATTCATGTTGTTGGACAGCCATGAGCACCATCCAACTCAGAACTGTTTTCTTCTTACAAAACCGAAACTTCGTACCCTTGAAACAACAATTCTCACGCCATCCCTCCATCCTAGCCCCTCCATACCAACCCACCTTTCTACTGCCTTTCATGTTGATTGTTCTAAGTACCCTGTGTAAGTGGGATCATGTAGAATTTTTTTGTAAATGCCTTATTTAATTTAGCATAATGTCCTCTAGGCTCACTCATGTTGTAACATTATGTCAGAATTTCCTTCCCTTTTAAGTCTGAATAATATTCCATTGTAGTATATGCTTATCCTTTTATTAGTCAATGTATACTTTGGTTGCTTCTGCCTTTTAGCCATAGAATGCTGCCATGAACACTGGTGTGTAAATATTTCTTTGAGACCTTGCTTTCAACTTTTTTGAGTTCCACCCATAAGTGCGACTGCTGATGGTATGGTAATACTTTATCTAATTTTATGAGGAACTGCCCATACTGTTTTCAATGGCAATTATATTATTTTTACATTCTCCCCACCAACAGTGCACAAAAATTCCAATTTTCTCCATATCCTTGCCAACATTTGTTACTTTCTGTTTTTTATTATGTACTAGCATTCTAGTGGGTATGAAGAGATATTGTAAATTTTGATTTGTATTTCTCTAATAATTAGTGATGTTGAACATCTTTTCATGAGCTTGTTGGCACTTGTGTATCTCCTTTGGAGAAATGTATTTTCCAGCCTTTGCCATTTTGAAACTGTTGTTGAGGTCTATGAGTTTTCTATAGATTATAGATATTAATCTCTTATCAGATGTACAATTTTCAAATATTGTCTCCCATTCTTTGGGCTATTTTTAAAATTTTTTCAATAGTGTTTTTTGGTGCACACAAATAACAAAATTTCATGAAGTCTAATTTGTCTTTTCTCTTTTGTTGCCTTTGATAACAAATCCAAAATACTGCTGAATCAGTGTCACAAAGATTTTTCCCTTTGTTTTCTTCTAAGCATTTTATAGTTTTAGGTCATAATTTAAGTCATGTATATGTTTTGAGAGTGTGTGTGTGTGTGTGTGTGTGTGGTGTTAGGTAAGGTTTCAATTTACTCCGTCCACATGAACACACAGTTGGAAAGGTTATCTTTCTTTATTGAATGGTGTCAGGACCCTTGTCAAAAATAATTTCATCACAATGCAAATATTTCCACATGTCTGTTTTATGTCACTTCAATACCATTTTGATTATATAACATTATAGTAAGTCTTGAAATCAGGAACTGCAATGCTCCAGTTTTGTTCTTCATTCTTACCACTATTTTGTCTATTCATAATCCCTTGAAATGCCACATAAACTTTAGCATGATTATTTCTACTTCTGCAAAAAATATTATTGAGATTTTCATAGAATTGTATTAAATCTATAAATCATTTTGGGAAGCATTTACATTTTAACAATATTTAGTCTTTTTCTTTAACACTGGATGTATCTCTGCTTATTTGTATCATCTTTGATTCTTTTCAGCAACTTTTTGTAGTTTATAGTATACAAGTCTTTTATCGCCTTCGTAAAGTCCTAAATATTTTATTAGGTGTTGCTGTATATGACACTGTTTTCTTAATTCCCTGTCAGATTATTTATTGCTAGTAAATAGAAATACAGCCAATATTTTTGTGTTGATTTTGTATTCTGTTACTTTATCAAATTTGCTAGTTCAAACTTTTATTTTGTAGAATTTTCAGAGATTTCTAAGATATCATCTTACAATAGAGATAATCTTACTTCTTCCTTTTTAATTAGGTTCCATTTATTGCTTAATTGCTTTTGGGGGGCTGGTAGAGTAGCTAAAATGGTAGAATACTTGCTTAGTAAGATTGAGCCCCTGAGTTCAAACCCCAGTACTGAAACCCTCCCCAAAAAACAAGAAAGCATGAAGCCCTGAGTTCAAACCCCGTGCCACCCCTCCAAAATAATAATAATACCTAATTGCTCTTGATCAGTACCATGCTGAATGAAAGTGGTGAAAGCATACATGTCTTGTTCCTGGTGTTAGAGGAAAGGTTTTCAGTCTTTCATCATTGGGAATGTTGTTCACTGTGGATTTTCATATATTGCTTTAATACATTGATTGATTGAGTGTTGAACCATCCTTGTATCATAGGGATAAATCCCAATTGCTCATTATGTGCTGTCATTTTTATGTATCTATGCTTATATTTATATATATTTTACTTATATTTGGTGGATTTTGGTGAGGCTTATCATGTCTTTTGTTTTCTCTTTTCATATCAGAATAACTCAACTGAAATTCTTACTTTTGTACCTATACCCCAGAGAATCTCTATGCTCTTGCCTCTCTCACACATAACTGCTGTTACTAGTTGCTCTACACTTACTAGCCTAGTGGTAGAGGACAGCGGTGTTCTCTGTTGCTCTAGCTCAACCTAAGTGTTAGGTAGATACAGTGTTCCTGGATATCAGGGTCATCTCAGTAACTTGTACCCTTCTGTCAATGACAGGGCTTTCTAAACATCCAGGTACAGGATGCTTTCTTGACTCTCTATCCTGGGTAGAGGGATCTTTTCTGTTAACTTCATCAAGTTGTAAAGAGTCTTCTATGTTGCCTAGGTGTAGCAAGATAATTGTCCCCTTTCTGAGGCTTAAAGCTTTTGTTCCATAGAGAGACAGAAGAGAAAAATGTGGGTGAGCCTTTAGTTTAGTCAGTTCAGACTCCATTAACAGGGTACTATAGAGTGGGTGACTGAAGCAATAAATATTTTTTCTTCACAGTTCTGCAAGTGGGAAGTCCAGGATGAATCTGGTGTCTAGTAAGGGCATTTTTCTTGTTAGCAGTTGTCGTTCTTTTTATTTTACTCTCATATTGAGAGAAGAGAGGTGGGGGAGCTAGCTCTCCAGCATCCTTTCTTTTAAAGTCAATAATCCCATCATGAGGACTTTTCCATGGTGACATCAAACCTTCTGAAGTCCTCATTTAAAACACCACATTTGGTGGTTAAGGATTTAAAGGTGGGAAGAACATAAACTTTCAGTCTGCAGCAGCCTTCTTGACATTTTTATGGTGGTTGTAGTGGCTTCTGTTCCCATTCGACCAGGAGGTATGCATTCCCTCATGCAGAGAGGATAAGCGATAAGGCAGGACTTGAATAGAAGGTCTCAGTCTAGAGTTATAGGAAATGAGGTCAAGTTAGAGGGGGCTGAATCATGGAAGCCCCTGTGGGTCATTTCAAGGCCTTTGGCTTTCACTGAGCCAATGAAGAGCTAAGAAAAATTTGAAGTAAAGGAGTGATGCAAATCTGATTTTGTTTTAGGAGAATCACCCTAGAGATAGTGATAGAAATAGGGAAAAGAAGCAAGCAAGATTTACAATGGTCTGAGGATAACACAGTGGCTTGTTTCATCGTCATAGCTAAGGGAAGGATGGGTCTTGTTCTAGGCATTTATAAGTATTATGCCATTTAATCCTCATAAGTACTTCATAGGCTAGATGATTTTATTATCTGTATTATATAGATAAGAAAACTATACAAACTATATTAAGAGCAGAGGTTCAATCTTAGATAATCCATCTTAGAAGAAGAGTTTGTTTGGAATACCAGAATTAATTTTTGAATTCTGTCTTCTCTCTAAAACATCATCCCATGAAAAAGTTACTAAGTTCTAAATCAATTTAACTCTAACTCGTCATAAATATTATACATGAGGCTGAACCTCATGTATTTCCTTTTAATATCTGACTTTTAAAAATCATTTTTACTCTGCTAATGGCTTTCTTTATCTGCCAACCAGTAATAGTTTGAATATTCTTGAGATGTTCTTTAGAGTTGCTCTTGACTACCAATAAGATGATAAACTCATACCTGAAATCTTTCTTTTAGCTTAGAATTAAAGGACTGTGTTGATGCAATAGTTCCATGGATGAGTACTCAGCAAAGGGGTCCCTATTGTTGACTTTATATTCATAATTTATAACTTTTAGAATCAATTTTAATTTATGCATTGAAATCTCCTATGACTATAGCTTAAGTATGTATTTGTAGTGGTTGTACTGAATGTAGTGATGGTGGTATTGATTTTGCTTTAGAAATAGATGGTGATCAAGGACCAGGAAGTTCCTCTTTATTTTGTTGAATGAAACAAATGATACTGAGTTTTGTATACTGTGTACTTCATGTTATGACTATATACTAAACAAAGCAAATTATCCCATCTCTTCCACCACTATTAATACAATTTTATAAAGATCTATGTCTATGTCATACATTTATTAACAGATTAAAATATCAATTGTTTTCAAAATTTCTGAGTTTTCTTGTTATTAATTATGCTACATAAGGGATATCCAATTTTTAATTCTTTATTGTGACATATATATTTTAATTGGTCATAGTCTCATTTCAAAGATGTTTTCTTTTCATATGTTTTTAAAAGTTACAACTGTTTAAGCCAGATGTGGTGGTAAAACCTATAATCCCAGCACTCAGGAGGCTGACACAGGAGGATTGTGAAAGCTAGCCTAACCTATATGTGAAATCTTGCCTGAAAAACAAACAAAACAAAAACCAAACAAAAATAAAAAGCAAACAAAAATCTTAAAGTTGTTTAAAAAAATGTGTGGTGAAGCCCACAATGCTAGATTTCTTTTTTGTCTCTCATCTTTTTCCTAATACAATTTATATTGCTAATACTTTAAGTACTATTTATATATTATTATTTAATTATTTTCACAGTAAATTTATTTTTAGCTAATACAGAAAAACATTAAAATTAGATATATTAATAGGATAACATACAATGATTCCACACAAGTATACATTGTGGAATATTTAAATCAGTTTAAACATATGTATTCCTTAAACATTTATCATTTCTGTGTTGTAAATACTTAACAAATCCTTTCTTCTAGTTTTTTGAGGTGTGAAATAGACACCAAAACTGTTTGTTCAATTCTAACTGTAACTTCATACCACTTATGATATCTTCCCCCACTCTCCCTCCCCTTACTTGTGGTACTTGTCTTTCTGTACCTGACTTAACTTTGAGCAATCTAGTGATCTCCACTTTTCTTCATACTGTTAAAAATGGCAGAGTTTGGTGCCATACACCTATAATCTCAGCTACTTGAGAGGCAGAGGCAGAATATCTAGAGTTTGTGGGCAGCCCTGGCAAAGGTGATGCAAGAGATACTATCTAAAAGACAAGGACATAAACAAAAGGGCTGGGGGCATGGCTCAAGAGCAGAGGACTTACAAAGTATGCACCAGGCATTGGGTTCAATCCCCAGGGCCAAATAAATAAATAAATAAATGTTACGCATTTGTGGGGTAACATGTTTTGACATGCTACATTGTATAATGCTTAAGTCTGGTCAGATGACAGGCAGCAGAAGAGAGATTTGAACCTGAACCATTTTGCTTGAGTCAGGCTCTTACTCACTGTACCAATACTGCCTTCATTAAAAAAGATTCATTCTTTTGGACTGACTTTTGATACATTCATTTGGACTGACTTTTAGGAAAAAATTGGTCTATCTTTTCTATTGTGCATTTTATGTTGTTTAGTTCAGTCATTGATATGATTATTTGGTTTATAGAATCATATCTTTTATACTGATCTAATTAAGTATTCATATCCACATTTTGCTTCTTTCTGAGGGCCTTGGAGTAAGATCTTTGTACTGACATCAATCTAATTATCTGCTCCTTCTTTGCTTTTTAAAATGGAATTGTTATCATGGTACCCTCTGTGTTGCCCACACTCCAACTCCTCCATTGTTTTCATTAAACTTTCCCCTCAGTAGTGAAGCCTCTTGATGCTAGTTTAAATAGATGATAATCCCCATTTTTTATTAAATCTTCTAACTTGACAGATCAGTGCTACTTTTTGTTAAGTGTACTTCTTTGTAGGTCTATCTGCAAGCCTTAACAACAAAAGGAAGTGAAACACAGCTCCTGTTGTTGCGATAAGATTCTTTTGGCATCTGACATTGTATGGTTATAACATGTTATTAATTAATTAATGCTAATAATTTGTAATTTCATGAGCTGTTCATTTTCTCTTTTAACTAAAATTAAACTCTTCAGTTGTTCTACTCATCAAATTCTTTTTTCAGACAAAATTTACACAGGACCTTAGTATTTGAAAAAGGGAAATTTAAATAATTCTGTCTGACAGAAGTAGCTGTTTCTCTTTTAGTATACTCACATAATTCTAAAGGGAGGAGAGAGCTGGTCCCACTCATCTTCACAGAAACTCCCCAGCACTTAGTGATACTGCTCTCCTCTCTTGGTAGTGGCCCTCTTTCAATCCCATCTCTCCTAGTGTCCTAAGCAGCTCATTTGAAATTGCTATAAGAAATCCTTCCTTCATGTATCTCTCTGTCAATTCCCACCTTCCTTTAAGATGCCAAGCAATGGAGATTCCAAGATGGTGGCTAGAGGGTGGAAGCAGAAAGCATGCTTCCTACAGTAAAATCATGGAGAGATGCTGGAGATACACCTTACAGGAAAAACCACCAAGAAGAGGCAAAACTCCAACACCTCCACACCCCCAGCCTGCACATAGCATCCCCACTCCATGTTAAACGCAGACCACCAGGTGAGCTAAACAGCATGTGGTACTCCCACAAACAACCCTGGGCCAGATCAGCATAGCCCACTGGGTAGACTGACCCCCACACAGGGGAAAAAAGAGAATAAAAGAAACAGAATAATAAACAAGCAGCTAAAAAAAAAAAGACACCTAGCAAAGGGAGGGGGTGGAGAGTGGGGGAGGAGCACTCCCTAATGGAACTGTAAATAAACAAGCCGGCTGGAGGCTGGTGTGGCACCACTTCCCCTAGTGTGCTTGGAGAGGGGAAGGCTTGTAACAGCAGCTGAAGTGTGGCACACTCCACCTGAGAGTGGGGGAGAAGCACTTCCCCATGTGAACTCTAAATAAAAAAAAAAAAGACTGCAATTGCAAAAGGTGGGTAGGGATGTATACTGGAGAAAACAAAAAGGGCATGCATCCAGGAGAACTCTAAATAAACAAAGCCTGCAGCAGCAGATGGCTGACAGTAGGAAGAAGGTGAGCTGCAGCCTCAGATAGACATTCACAAAGCTGTCTCCAGACTCCCTTTTATTTTTTTTTCTCTTCCTTTGATGAGACAAAGACAGAACTAGGACTGGATGCTGAAATACTAAATGAAACTGTATTGCATTTGAACTTGGGATATCGTTTGTTTGTTTGTTTTGGTTTTTTTGTTTTTTCCCCTTTGATGAGAAGATGACAGAACTACTTCTCAGACACTGAGAAGTCTTCAGGAATGGAGACTGAAGGACTAACTCCAAAAATATTAAGACTGAAACTTGATTGCATTTGAACTTGGGGATTTTTTAAAATTATTATTATTATACTCTCTCTGTCTCTCTAATGACTGTTTAGCTTACCATTGATTAGTACACTATCTCTCCATGTTTATTTCTTTGGCTCTGTTTTTGTGTGCTTGTTTGTTTTGTTTTGTTTTTGCTTTTTTCTTTACCTTCTTTGCTTTCCTTCTCTTCTCACCCTTCCATTCTAGATATCACCATTGTTATTATTACAAGTTAGACAACAGTAACAATAGCAAGAGCAATGAAGGGAAGATGGAAAAAAGAGGGAAACCATTTTCCCCCAATAATAAATTAGTACAGGAACCAGAGGGAAATGAAGAAAACAGATACCCAGATCCAGACTCCAACAAAACAAAGATAAATTATGCCAAAGAACCCAATGAAGCCCACAAGAACAACCTGAAAGAAGAAATCCTGCAAGTAATCAATGAGAATTTTATAGAGATGATACTGGATATGGTCAACTAAAATGTACAGGAGACACTCAAGAAATTCTAAGACAACAAAAATAGAGAATTTGGTAAAGCACAAGAACAAATATAAGAAGCTATAGAAGCACTGTACAAACACCAAAATGAAACAAAGAACATGATAAATAAAGAGATAAATGAAATCAGGATAAAAATAGACAATATTAAAGAGGAAGTGACTCAGGATATGGAAAGCCTCAGAAAAAAGAATGAAACAGAAATGCAAAACAAAATGGAAGGCCAATCCAGCAGAATAGAACAAGCAGAAGACAGAATCTCAGAACTTGAAGATGAAATGGTAATTAAAAGAAAAACTGAAGAACTATTAGTTAAACAACTCAAGCCTGTGAAAAGAAAATGCAAGAACTCACCGACTCCATCAAAAGACCAAACCTGAGAATTATGGGCATTGAAGAAGGAGAAGAGGTGCAAGCAAAAGGAATGTGTAATATATTCAACAAAATAATAACAGATAATTTCCCAAATCTAGAGAAATCTATGCCCATACAGGTACAGGAAGGCTCCAGAACACTAAACAGACATGACCAAAATAGAATTACCCCATGACATATCATCATTAAAACAACAAGTACAGAGACTGGAGAAAAAATATTGAAAGCTGTAAGAGAGAAAACACAAATAACATACAAAGGTAATCCCATCAAAATCACAGCAGACTTCTCAACAGAAACATTAAAAGCATGAAGAGCTTGGGGTGAGGTCTTCTGGGCACTGAATGAAAATAACTACAACCCTAGGATACTTTACCCAGAAAAACTATTATTCAAAATAGATGGAGCAATAAAAGTCTTCCATGATAAGCAGAAACTAAAACAATATATGACCACAAAGCCACCACTACAAAAGATTCTTCAAGGGATCTGCACACAGAAAGTGAAACCCAATATAACCATGAAAGGGCAGGCAACACCAAACTATAGGAAAAGAAAAAGCAAGAAAGAAGAGAGTAACATCGATTTAGGTACACACAATCAAACCTTCAAACAACTAAGACAACTAAATGACAGGAATCACCACATACTTATCAGTACTAACACTTAATGTTAATGGACTTAATTACCCCATCAAAACAACCAGATTGACAGACCCCTGGCAAACCTAACTAAAATGAGGAGAGAAAAAAACCCAAATCAGTAAAATCAGGAATGCAAAAGAGGAGATAACAACAAACACTATGGGAATCCAGGAAATCTTCAGAGACTAGTTTGAGAACCTACAGTCTAATAAATTTGAAAATCTTGAAGAAATGGACAGATTTCTAGATACTTTTGACCATCCAAAATTGATCCAAGAGGACATTAATCACCTGAATAGATCTATAACACAAAATGAAATTGAAGCAGCAATAAAGAGTCTCCCCAAAAAGAAAAGTCTAGAACTTGATGGATTCTCTGCTGAATTCTATCAGACCTTTAAAGAAGAACTAATACCAAGTCTCCTTAAACTGTTCCATGAAATAGAAAAGGAAGGAACACTGCCTAACTCATTTTATGAAGCCAGTATTACACTCATCCCAAAACTAGACAAAGACACCTCCAAAAAGGAGAACTATAGACCAATCTCCTTAATGAACATAAATGCAAAAACCCTCAATAAAATAATGGCAAACTGAATTCAAAAACACATCAAAAAGATCATTCACCACGACCAAGTAGGCTTCATCCCAGGAATGCAGGGGTGGTTCAACATACGAAAATCAATAAATGTAATAAACCACATTAATGGAAGCAAAGACAAAAACCACTTGATCATCTCAATAGATGCAGAAAAAACCTTTGATAAGATCCAACACCATTTCATGATAAAAGCGCTAAGAAAATTAGGAATAGAAGGAAAGTACCTCAACATTATAAAAGCTATATATAACAACTGAAACCATTCCCTGTAAAATCAGGAACCAGACAAGGATGCCCACTATCTCCACTCCTATTCAACATAGTACTGGAATTCTTAGCCAGAGCAATTAGGCAAGAAGAAGGAATAAAAGGAATACAAATAGATAAAGGAACTGTCAAAATATCCCTATTTGCAGACTCTATGATCCTATACCTTAAAGACCCAAAAAACTCTACTCTAAAGCTCCTAGACACCATCAACACCTATAGCAAGGTAGTAGGATATAAAATCAACATAGAAAAATCATTAGCATTTCTATACACTAATAATGAACAAACTGAGAAAGAATATATAAAAACAATTCCATTTACAATAGCCTCAAAAAAAATCAAATACCTAGATGTAAACTTAACAAAGGATGTGAACGACCTCTACAAAAAAAAACTATAAACTTTTGAAGAAAGAGATTGAGGAAGAGTTTAGAAAGTAGAGCAATCTCCCATGTTCATGGATTAGTAGAATCAACATAGTAAAAATGTCTATACTCCCAAAAGTAATCTACATGTTTAATGCAATTCCCATCAAAATCCCAATGACATTCATCAAAGAGATTGAAAAATGTACCACTAGATTTATATGGTAACACAAGAGGCCATGAATACCTCCAACACTGGAGGTATCACAATACCTGACTTCAAATTATATTACAAAGCAATAGCAATAAAAACAGCATGGTACTGGCACAAAAACAGACATGAAGACCAGTGGAACAGAATAGAGGATCAGGGAGTTGACTTGCATTGCTTTCCTGTACATGTGTGTTACCTTCTAAATTAATTCTTCTCAAACTAACCTTTTCTCTAGTTCCTTGTCCCCTTCCCCTATTGGCCTCTGTCACTTTAAAGTATCTGCATTAATTTCAATGCATTGAGGGCAACAAATGCTATCTAGTTTTTTGGGTGTCTTACCTATCCTCATCCCTCCCTTGTGTGCTCTCACTTTATCATGTTATCAAAGTCCAATCCCCTTGTTGTGTTTGCCCTTGATCTAATGGCCGCATATGAGGGAGAACATTATGGATTAAGAAAATGTGGTACCTATACACAATGGAATTTTATGCAGCCATGAAGAAGAATGAAATGTTATCATTCGCTGGTAAATGGATGGAATTGGAGAACATCATTCTGAGTGAGGTTAGCCTGGCCCAAAAGACCAAAAATCGTATGTTCTCCCTCATATGTGGACATTAGATCAAGGGCAAACACAACAAGGGGATTGGACTTTGAGCACATGATAAAAGCAAAAGTTTTAGATATGCAACTTCAAACAAGTTATTTTTCCCTCTCTTCCTTGGTCTCTCATACACAAAATAGGGATAATAATAATAATAATAACTGCAAAGTTATTTCTACTTAGTTATTGCTACTGAGAGATGTGGGTTTTACATTTTTATTAGCATATATTAATTGCAGAATGGTTTCATTGTGATATTTCCATACAAGCATATAATGTATTTTGATTAAATTCACCTCTCTATTATTCTTTCTTGTCCTCCTACTCCCTTTTTAAAGCAATTTTAGCAGGTTTCTTTTTTCTATATTCATACGTGTGTATAAAATACTCCAATCCTACTCTCCCCTTCTTCACCATTTCCTTTTGCTTTTCCCCTCCTAGTGGTTCCCATCCCTAAACAGTCCCTGTTATATACTCTTGTCATTCATTTTATAAGGTCTAGATTCTGTACACAAAGCATAACATATGATATTTGTCTTTCTCAGCCTGGTTTATTTTTTAAATGTTCCTCTGAATTTCACTGATATTTGTTGTGATATTCCCTTTTTCACTTCTAATTTTATAGTTTTGCTTTTTTTTCCCTCTGATTTGGTTAATTTGGCTAAAGATTTGTCAATTTTGTTTCCTTTTTTAAAACACCACTGTCTTATTGCACTGATCCTTTGTATTGTTATTAGTCTTTAGTCCATTAATTTCTCTCCAAATCTTTATTACTTTTTCTGTCTCCTGTTTTTGACTTTGGCTTGCTCTTGTTTTTCTAAGAGGTTGATGTACATCAGAATGTTATTTATTTGAGTGCTGTCTGATTTTTTATAGTAGGCAATCATAACTATATTGTGGTCAGATCGATATAGTGGTTATAAAAATGTTCATGTATTTTATAAGATATGCTTTATGTCCTATTATATGATGTATTTGGAGAAAGTCCCATTGGCTGCTGAGAAGAATTTGCATTCTGCAGCTTTTGGGTGGAATATTCCGTACATGTCTGTTAAGTCAATTTGGTGTATAGTGTCATTTAATTCTGACATTTCCTTGTTGAATTTTGTCTAGATGACATATTGGTGAGAGTGGGGTACTAAAGTTACCCACTATTATTGCATTGGGTTCCATTTGAGTTTTTATGTCCAGTAGTTTTTTTTAAATTGATTTGCTGCACTGGTGTTCAGTTTGTATATGTTTACAATTGTTTTATCCTCAAGGTAGAAATCTGTTCACTTTATTAGTATTAATTGACCTTTTCTCTTCGAATTTTGGGTTGAAGTCTTTTTTGTCGGGTATGAGAATAATTATTACTGCTTGTTTTGGGGTTACATTTATTTGGAAAATCTTTTTCTATACTTTCACTTTAAGCTTTTGTTTGTATTTGCCAATGAAATGTTTTTCTTGTAGGCAATAAATGGCTGGGTCTTCTTTTTAATTTATTGTATCATCCTCTGTCTTTTGATTGAAGAATGGAGACCCATTAATGAAAGGTGTTTAATAATTCCTATCATTTTGTTGTTTTTGTAATGTTTGAGTCACTCCTGAATCTCATTTGATCATCTAATCATCTTGTGGGATTTATTCTTTCCCATAATTTCATCTTTTTCTTTTGTGTGTAGTATTCATTTAAGTATCTTCTACAGCACTGATTTAATGTCATGAATTGCTTTAGTTTTTGTTTATTATGGAAGGTTTTTATTTCTCTTTCAATTATGAAGGATAGCTTTGCTAGGTACAATAATCTAGGTTTGCAATTTCTTTCTTTCGGGGCTTGAAATATATCATTCTATGCCTCCTTGCTTTTAGAATTTCTGTTGAGAAATCTGCTATTCTTATGGCTTTGCCTTTATAGATGATTTGGCACTTCTTTCTTGCATTTTCTGCTTTCTTTCTCTCTCTCTTTCTTTTTTTGGAAGTACTAGGGTTTGAATTCAGGGCTTTGCAGTTGCAAGGCATGTGCTCTACTGCTTTAGCCACACCTTCATCCCTCAACATTTTTTCTTGTTCAGTATATTAATGTTTCAACTATACTATGATTTGGGAAGGTTTTATTCTGGTCTTGTCTGTTAGAAATTCTAAAAGCCTCCTGTACTTTCTCTTAAGGTTTTGGAAGTGTTTTGTTATTACTTTGTTGAATATGTTTTCTGTGCCTGCAGCTTTCACGTCTTTTGCTGCTTCTATTCCCATGACTCATAGGTGTCAGTCTTTTAATGGTGGCACACAATTCTTGAACATTCTGTGATACTTCATTATTTTCCTTTATCTTCATCTGATTTTTCTAATAAATCTACACCATCTTCAGTCCCCTGATATCCTGTCTTCAATTTGATCCAGTCTATTAAGGAAGCTTTCAACTGAGTTTTAATTTTATTTATACAGCTTTTAATTTGCAAAAGTTCAAGTTCATTTTTGTAGGATTTTTGTCTTTTACTGAATTCCCTTTTCATATCTCATATTGTCTTCCTTATTTAGTTCAGCTTTTTATTTTTATATTCTTTGAACTCATTTAGCTGTTTAAATGTATTCTCTTTGATTTGGGTGTTTAAACATGTTTTCTTTAATTTCATTAATAATTTTTATCATCATTTTTTGAGTTAGATATTTGAGATTTCATTTACTTCACTGTCATTCAAATGCTTTGTTGTGGGATTGTTGATATTTGGAGGTGGCACATTGTCTTGCTTTTCATATTTCTTCTTTTTCTGCATTGAAATTTGCTCATCTGAGGTCAAGATTTGGTTGGAGGTTTTAATCATCTTAATTCTTTCAGTTGAACTATTTTCTGTGCTCTGGGATGACTGGATAATAGCAGAGTTAGTGTGCTATTTCTCACCAACTGATCTGGTGGTATAACTCACCAATAACTCACCAATTCAAAACCAAAACAGATTGATTATTTATTTATTTATTTTTCAGTACTGGGGTTTGAATTCAGAAATTCTTGCTTGCTAAGCAGGTACTCTACCACTTGATCCATGACCCCAACCCTTTTGGGGTTTAGTTATTTTTTCAGATAGTGTCTTACTGTTTTGACTATTGCTGTCTTTGGACCATGATCCTCATACTCATGCCTCTCTTGCAGCTGGGGCCACAGGTCATGCCACCACATCTGGCTTATTTATTGACATGAAAAGTCTTTATATCATTCTGCCCTGGCTGGCCTTGAACTGTGATCCTTCTGCCAATCTCCACCTCCTGAATAGCTGGGTTACAAGGATGGCCACAATGCTTGCCCAAATCAGATATTTATATGAAGCAAAAAACAATTGAATATATCATCACATATACCCCAATAATGTTTTAAATGAAACTAGAGTTCTTATAAGGTAGGCTAGGTGTTTAGGGGAAAAAAAGCTAGGAGTAGGAAAAGAAAATCAAGAAGGAGATGGGGAGAAAGGGGATGAAGTTTGTGGGGTAAAGGTAAATAAAATTACAGTGTGGCAGAATATAATTTAATCATTGTAGACGATGATGCTATAGCTGGGAATTGCAAAAGGACAAAATAATTGATTATATAAAGAGATAAAACAAAACAAGGAGGTAAAATAAACTACCAACAGAAAAATTTATAAAAGATAAATAGAAAACAGAGCAGTCAGTATTTCTTCCTTGGTGAGACAGAGTGCATACCACCTGGGCTCTGTCAGTGGAATAGGTGCTCTCCTACAATTTCTGGCCCTTAGCATTCTATCTGTGGTTTTCCTGTTGTGTTTATTTGTGTGTCCCCTCTGGGCGCATGATTGTCTGAGATTCCTCTCTGGGTGCAGGCTGGGTATGGTGTCCTATAGCCAGTAATGGCTCTAGTCCAGAGGAAGTGGATAGAGTGAGGTGCAGCAGGTCCTAAAGTTTATTTCTAGTTCATGGAACCTCAGGAGTGTAGTGGGTGTCTGCAATCTCTGCCATTTTGGGAACAATCACACTGAGAAATTTCAATGAGTTAGTATATGTAAAGATTGAGTGAAGCCTGGTAGCATGTATGAAGTGTTTTGCAAACAGTTATTTTTTCTCTGTATTTCATATATTCTAATTTTTTTATTTTCTACACTAATATATATTACTTTTATGACATAGTTTTTAAAAAATAGGAAAAATGCTGCAAAGATATGTAGAATATGTAAAAATAATTCCTAAAATGTAAATGTTCCTACATTTTTGCTAAACCTCAAATGTTAACATTTTGAAATATTGTGGCTATAATTATATCTTTGTAAAAGACAGAAAAATCAGGGTTGTATCCAGGACTCTATCCTAGACTTGTTACATTAGCTTGCAGCTGTTTGATTTGAAAGTTTGGGAGTATTAGGAGTTGCTGAGATGTCTGTATGGTTGGAGCAACAGATTAATTAGGATGAGTAGTAGACTTTTGAAAGAAAGAACAAAAAGCTTGAAAGCAAATGTAATGGATGTAGTGGAACATGCCCTACTATTGTTTGAAGTCTATCAAGCCTACAAAGATGAATCAGTTGACCAATAAGAAAAATATGTGCAATTCACAGAAGAAACTTTTCTTGGAATAAGCTCCCTGTCAAATTTATGAGAATGATTAATTAGACCATTCTTTAGTAAGACAGGTCTTACTTGGGTTAATGATGACCCAAGATCATTAACTATTGTAGGAAACTTCTGAATTGTACAGTGATTCTCATTAATGTTCTGGGTTTACAGACAAGAATTATTATTGAGCAACACTCATGTTCTTGGAATTTTGAAAACCAAGAAGTGTGAAGCATATCAGTGTCCACATTCACAAGCACTTTGGTTTCAAAGAACTTGTAGAATCTTCTGTCCCAGTAGGAGAAGCTTTTCAAGGCATGACTCTCTGAAGCTCATCTGCTAGCTCTGGTTGGTATCTCAGAGGTTCATTAAAATGCTGAGATTCTAAACTAGACTCCTCCAAATAAGATCAATTCCAGGAAATCCTGGACCACTTTAAATGCTTGAAAGATTCTCAGAACTTTTTGGACTACACTTGCGTATATATGGTGAGTTAAAAAAGTAGAAGGAAAAGGATATATTTTTAGATGTTTCTCAAAAATCTCCTTGTAACCTCACATGTGTTTATTTACCTAGAAAGTGTAAGGGAGTAGAAGTGGATTTCTCAAGGTGGTGATTTTGTGGGGTCCCTGATTTCAACTGGAGGTTTTTCTTTTTTTCAACTGGGGTCCTTGATATGTGGCAGGTGTTTTATCAGGAAGGCTAACAGTGTGTTTTCTCCCCTGTGACAAATAAATACCCTTCTGGTGATGCAACGTGGAAGCTTATCTGTTCAAATCAGAGTGATAGGATTTTCTAAGTGGCAGGTAAATAGCACTTTCTATCTTTCAAATCACTGATGCAAAAGCAAGCCACAAAGAGAAAGAGCCAGATGTAAGCTTTAGGGCCTAGGTATGCAGACACACTGACAGCAGTGTGTGTAAGCAATGACAGAAAGTTCAGGGTATGAGGGAGCAGAACAGTCAACAGCACAAAAACAGAAAAAGTGAGAAATGTGTGTGTAGGGAGTTAGGGGGGTACATAGTAAGAGACTGTGTGTCTAAGAAATGCTTGTATACTTGAAGATTAGGTAACTTGCAAAGGGAGAACACAGTTTGTTGTGAACACAACACTGTAAAAGGAGATGTGCCATGCGTTAGAAAGAGTTAGTGAGATGAATGAAAATTTAGGTTCAAAGAGAGAGTGATGGGACATAAAGCAAACAGACAGACTGAGCCAAAGACCTAGTCTCCAGATCAGAACTCTTTCTAACTCTCTATGGCAGAAGAAAGAAAATAGCTAAATATAAAGTTAAAATGGGCTCAAAAATGTTCAATTGTCTTATCTACATCTGTAATGATGTTTGATCTATTTGATTTTCGCTCTTTGTTTATAATTTATCTGTACTTCAGCAATTAATGAATTCTCAAATCAGGCATTTGTTTTTAAGGATGCTGCTGCTATGTTGCTGTTAATAACTTTTCTTATTGTGATAGAAACAAATGAATATGGCTGGGACTAATTTCATATACTTTATAATAGTGGGTTTGCTTTTTAAAGAAGCAATGTGTATTGCATTGCATCCCATTTTACCAAGGAAATTAGAATATTTTATGCTTTGTCTTTCTTTTTAATTGTTTGCATGTATTGAACACTCAATGAGTGTTTGTTGATGGAATGAAAGACTGACTCATTTCTTAACCAACTGCAACTTTTCCAAAGTACGTATGAAAACCTGTTCTTAAAGGGATCAACAAAAGTCTGCTAAATTTAAATACATTACTTTTTGTGGTACTGGGATTTGAACTCAGGGTCTCATGCTTGCTAGGCAGGCTCTCTCTTACTGCAGTCACACCCCAGCTTTATTTTCTTCAGGTTACTGTTTAGATACCCTCTCATTTTTTTACCAGTGCTGGCCGCAGACCACTATTCTAGTACTTATGGCCTCCAGCTTGCACCATCACATTCAGTTTATTGACTGAAATGGAAATCTCAATGATTTTTTTACCCTTTTTGGCCTCAACCTATAATCCTTATCTCCACATCCAGAGTAGTAGGGATTGCAGGCATGGGCCACTGTGCCAGGACTTGTTTGGGTTTTCTAGTTCAGAAATTTAAAGTGTTTTTTTCTGTGTGAATTAAATAAATTGATATATTTCTGTACTTTTATAATTTTCAGGCTATTTTCAAAATTCACCTGAATTGAATTGAGCAGACAAATGCAAATTGATACCTGACCTAAGTTTATGTGATGCTTGAGTTTTGAAAATAAAATAATATGTCAAAAAAGCACAATTAATTGTAGCTGTAGGCATAGTCACTATGATTAAGTTCAAATTTTCAAATGATTTAGAAACAAAAATAGAAAATTCATTTGCTTTGTTTGTGAAAGTACTGTGATTCATGGTATAGCACTTTACCTACCAGTTTAGATGATTAGGGAATGCTATACCTTTTATTATGTTAGCTATGCAGGCAAGTTCTCCTCTTGCCTCATTTCAGAATCTCAATAAAATTGTGTTCCTTAAAGGTAAGACTAAACAAGGTACCCACAAGCCAGAAAGTTCTTCTAACCCAACCAACTTAAAGAGGGACCCTGCCTGTAACTCACCTATTCTCACAGGAGATATTTAGCAATTGAGATCCTATTGCTTCTCAGCCACCAAAGTGGTGTTCTTACCTTTGCCTCTTTTATAACGCCATTCTGAAATATCCTGTTTTTGGCTATTTCTTCATTGGTAAGCAACTTCCCCAACAGCACACATCACTAGGTGGCCATATTATGTCTTCCATCTCCCAGTTGGGTTTCCTATCATGCTCTCTGGACCCTAATTATGACCTACTCTCCTCATATATCATGACTGTATGATTGAAAATGTCTCTCCCATGAAATAAGTCAGGGCCTTGCAAGAGTGCCTTTGTTGATGCAGAATTCAAAATGATTTTAACTAGAGGCACAAATGGGAGTGCAAACAGCATAATGCAATAGTTAACTTATCAGGCAATATTGATGTTCCTCCACCTAGTGCATTCGGCACATCTTCAGAATGGATTCTGAGGTTGGCATATTATAAAATATTAATATTTTATCAATATCTCCCATATTGGCATTTTATGATAGGGTTAAATACAAAGAAATTAAAATTACATTGTTGTTTTTAATTATGTTTAGGGGCTCATGAACAGACTCATCATTTTGTGTTAAATAATGAATTAGTTCCACCAAATAATATAAATGTCTCTGGTCATACAAATAACATTGTGTCTGCAGTATTAAATAGTCAGTGCCAATTTTCTGGCATTTTTATTAAACAACCAGTTGTGAATCACTACATGAATAAATCTTGTTTATTGAATACGGGCTCAGTTTGTGGGAGAGTTAAAAAGATGATTAATGCTGGAAATGTAACTTAGTGGCAGAGTATTTGCTTAGCTTGTGCAAGGCCCTGGGTTCAATCCCAGCACTGCAAAAAGGGGAGACACAAAAAAGAAAAAGGAAAAAAAGATGATTAGCATACGGACCCTGCTCACAGGGCACTTACAATCTAGTGGGTAGACGTGTCAAATAAACTGATAAAATACAAACTGTCAACAGGGGGGTAATAAAATGGACACACAGTGGAAAAATGTCTACCCATTTCAAAATTTCAAGTGCAAGTGACAAAAAGAGTTTTGACAAAAGCAAGTCATTAGGAGGAAAAGATTGGTGGGAGAGAGAATGAATTTGGTCCTGAGAATGTTCAATTTACATTGAGTGACAGAAAATGGAAGTAATCAGATGAAAAACTATTGTACAATGTAGAAGTATAAACTGAGAAACTTTAGATATATATTAAGTAATTTAAAATAATAATTTAAAAGTCCTCAACATAAAGACAATACATTTTTATACATCCAGGTTTGTTAAAACCTCTTGATAAATCAAATCCTTTATCATCATTATATGACCCCATAGCCTTCTGCTCTTCTTTGCTTTAAAATATATTTTGATGTTAGCACAAACAATTTAGACCTCTTCTGACTATTGCTAGCATGGTACATATTTTTCCATCTCTTATAATAAACACATTTTTCAAAAACATTACTGAGAAGAGTATTATGGTCTTAAATTTTTGATAATATCTTTAATGCCTGGCTTAACAAAAACAATTGTATTCTCATAACTAATTCTTTATTTAATCTGTGACAATATCACACAACATAGCCAATTTAAGATAAACTCATAAGAGAATGAGAATAAAAATAGGCAAATAATGACTAAATAATATTATCAAAATAAAAGAGATTGAGGAAGACTACAGAAGGTGGAAAGATCTCCTGTGCTCATGGATTGGTAGAATCAACATAGTAAAAATGGCTGTACTACCAAAATCAATCTACATGTTTAATGCAATTCCCATCAAAATCCCAGTGACATTCATCACAGAGATTGAAAAATCTACACCAAAGTTCATTTGGAGACACAAGAGACTGCGAATAGCCAAGGCAATACTCAGCAAAAATAACAATGCTGGAGGTATCATAGTACCTGACTTCAAACTATATTACAGAGCCATAGCAATAAAAACAGCATGGTACTGACACAAAAACAGATATGAAGGTCAGTGGAAGAGAATAGAGGACCCAGATATGAATCCACACAGCTATGCACCTTATTTTTGACAAAGGTCCCAAAAACATACAATGGAGAAACTACAGCCTCTTCAACAAATGTTGTTGGGAAAAGTGGTTATCTGCTTGCAGAAAACTGAAACTAGATCCATGTTTATCACCCTGTACTAGTATCAACTCAAAATGGATCAAGAACCTTAATATCAGACTCGAAATTCTGAAGTGAGTACATGAAAGAGAAGGGAATACTCTGGAAGCAATAGGTATAGGAAAGGACTTCCTCAATAGAACCACAGCAGCTCAGCAACTAAGAGAAAGGATGGACAAATGGGACTACATCAAATTAAAAAGCTTCTGCACAACAAAAGAAATGGTTTCTAAACTGAAGAGACCACCCACAGAGTGGGAAAAAATATTTGCCAGCTATACAACAGACAAAGGACTGATAACCAGAATATACAGGGAGCTTAAAAAAACTAAACTCCCAGCAGCACAGCAACTAAGAGATAGCATAGATAAATGGGACCTCATAAAACTAAAAAGCTTCTGTTCATCAAAAGAAATGGTCTCTAAACTGAAGAGAACACCCACAGAGTGGGAGAAAATATTTGCCAACTATACATCAGACAAAGGACTGATAACCAGAATATACAGGGAACTTAAAAAACTAAATTCTCCCAAAACTAATGAACCAATAAAGAAATGGGCAGGTGAACTAAACAGAACTTTCTCAAAAGAAGAAATTCAAATGGCCAGAAAACACATGAAAAAATGCTCACCATCTCTAGCAATAAAGGAAATGCAAATTAAAACCACACTAAGATTCCACCTCACCCCTGTTAGAATAGCCATCATCAGCAACACCACCAACAACAGGTGTTGGCGAGGATGCGGGGAAAAAGGAACCCTCTTACACTGTTGGTGGGAATGTAGACTAGTACAACCACTCTGGAAAAAAATTTGGAGGCTACTTAAAAAGCTGGACATCGATCTACCATTTGATCCAGCAATACCACTCTTGGGGATATACCCAAAAGACTGTGACACAGGTTACTCCAGAGGCACCTGCACATCCATGTTTATTGCGGCACTATTCACAATAGCCAAGTTATGGAAACAGCCAAGATGCCCCAGCACTGACGAATGGATTAAGAAAATGTGGTACCTATACACAATGGAATTTTATGCAGCCATGAAGAAGAACGAAATGTTATCATTCGCTGGTAAATGGATGGAATTGGAGAACATCATTCTGAGTGAGGTTAGCCTGGCTCAAAAGACCAAAAATTGTATGTTCTCCCTCATATGTGGACATTAGATCAAGGGCAAACACAACAAGGGGATTGGACTATGAGCACATGATAAAAGCGAGAGCACACAAGGGAGGGGTGAGGATAGGTAAGACACCTAAAAAACTAGCTAGCATTTGTTGCCCTTAATGCAGAGAAACTAAAGCAGATACCTTAAAGCAACTGAGGCCAATAGGAAAAGGAGACCAGGAACTAGAGAAAAGGTTAGATTAAAAAGAATTAACCTAGAAGGTAACACCCACGCACAGGAAATCAATGTGAGTCAATGCCCTGTATAGCTATCCTTATCTCAACCAGCAAAACCCCTTGTTCCTTCCTATTATTGCTTATACTCTCTCTACAACAAAATTAGAGATAAGGGCAAAATAGTTTCTGCTGGGTATTGAGGGGGGGAGCGGGAGGGGGCGGAGTGGGTGGTAAGGGAGGGGGTGGGGTCAGGGGGGAGAAATAAACCAAGCCTTGTATGCACATATGAATAATAAAAGAAAAATGAAAAAAAAAAACTAAACTCCCCCCAAATCAGTGAACTAATAAAGAAACGGGCAACTGAACTAAACAAAACTTTTTCAAAAGAAGAAATTCAAGTGACCAAAAAATACATGAAAAAATATTCACCATCTCTGGCCATAAAGGAAACGCAAATCAAAACCACACTAAGATTCCACCTCACTCCTGTTAGAATAGCCATCATCAAAAACTCCACCAATGACAAATGTTGGTGAGGTTATGGGGTAAAAGGAACCCTTATACACTGCTGGTAGGAAAGCAAGCTAGTACAACCACTCTGGAAAACAATATGGAGGCTTCTTTAAAAACTAAACATAGATCTGCCATATGATCCAGCAATCCCACTCTTAGGGATATACCCAAAGGAATTGGACTCAGGTTACTCCAGAGGCACCTGCACACCCATGTTTATTGCGGCACTATTCACAATAGCCAAGTTATACAAATAGCCAAGATGCCCCACCACTGACAAATGGATTAAGAAAATGTGGTATTTATACACAACAGAATTTTACTCAGCAATGAAGAAGAATGATTTTTTATCATTCACAAGTAAGTGGATGGAACTGGAGAACATCATCTTAAGTGAAGTTAGCCACTTAAAAAATCATATGTTCTCTCTCATATGTGGACTTTAGATCTAAAACAAATGCGGTAATATTATTAGATTTGGGTCACACGCTAAGGGGAGAGCACATATTGGAGGAATACGAAAAGCTAGGAACCCAAAACTTGAAAGTGTTTGATGTCCCCACTGCAGAGGAGCCAATACAGTAACCTTAAAATGACGGAGGTCAGTATGAGAAGGTGACCACTTGGAAGTAGTGAAGAGGTCAGGTAGAGATGAATTAATTCAGATTGCAATACACTTGTTCATGGAAGCAATGCTAGGAATCTCTCTGTATAGCTATCCTTATCTCAACTAGCAAAAATGCTTTGTCTTTCTTATTATTGCTTATTTCTACTCTTCAACAAAATTGGAGAAAAAAGCTGAATAGGTTTTGCCTGGAAGCAAGGGGGTTGGGAGAAGAGGGACAGGGTGGATGGCAGCGGGAAGAAATGGCCCAAACAATATATACACATATGAATAAATGAATAAAGAAAAAAAATTAAAAATTGAAAAAAAATTATCAAAAGTTTCTTTGTCAGACAGCATGCTTTATGTGATTGACTTCTTTAAACATGTTGATACTTGCTTTTCTGCTCCAAATACTGTATATAGCTCCCTCCCTGTGTAACTACTTAAATAAAGAAAAATGTCTTTCTTTTTTTTTATAATAATGGAGGAGGGCAGAACAGGTCCTGTATAAGGGAGTTGTACCAGTGGGAGGGGGAAGATGAGGGGAGATGGTGTAGGAGTGTGAATATGGTGCAAATACTGTGTATACATGTTTGTGAATATAAAAATGAGAACTGCTAAACTTTTCCAGGATTGGGGAGAAGGGGATAAAGGAGAATGATGGAGGGACTGAATTAAATTATGATATATAATAATAACTTTGTAAATGTCACGATGTATCTCCAGTATAACAATAGAAAATGAAAAAATAAAAATAAAAAACCTAATATAGTACATCTTATTAAATTTACAGTTGTTCAAACTTCTAATTTTGCTATCTTACTGATTTTCCAACTACTTATTTTATTAATTAATCCCATTAATTATTATGAGAAGGTTATAGAATTCTCCAACTACAATAGTGGGTTTCTTTTTTCTCCTTGCAGTTTATTTCATGCCTTTTGCATTTTTAAATTCTCTGATTAAGTGCATAGACCTTCAGGTTTGTTAAAACCTTTTCATAAATCTTCTGCTATTCTTTGCTTTAAAATATACTCTGATGTTAGCATGAACAATCCAGATCTCTTGATTACTGTTAGTGTGATACATTTTTTTCATTTCTTAAGTTTGAATCTACTTTTACTATATCCAAAGTGTGTTTCTTAGAGACAACATATATTGGGGAGTTACTTTATGTTCAATCTGAAAAGTCTCTCCTTATTTGGAATATTTATACTATTTGCCTTAAATGTGATTATTGATGCTGTGAGGCTTAAGTCTATCACTTGCTATTTGCTTCCTAATTTCCCATATGCTTCTTGTTTTCTTTGACTTAATTTTCTGTATCTTTATAAATTACTTGCATATCCTTACAATTCATTTCTATCTCCTTTGTTGGATTAGCTGTAATTGTTTTGCTTTTTTGGTGTTAATGTTTGCTTTAAAGTTTATAGTATATGGGTTTTAATTTATTACAGTCTACCTGTGAGTGATATTTAATGTAACATTAAAATCTTAAAAAGTGTACAGTTCCATTTCTTTCTTCCTGATCTTATAAACCACGCACTATACTATTAGTTTTGCTTAAACAATTTTATTTTGAATGGATTTACATAAGAATTTAAAATTATATATTTATTTGTGTGGTCATTGTTTCACATTTTTTCATGGGTTGTTTTTCTGTCTCTTAACCTAATTTTTCTAGTTTAAAGGTAACTATTTTGAGGTCATTTGTAAAATTGAATTTTCTTTAGAAAGTAGTCTCAGAATTTTCTGAGCTAAGACACCTGTCAATGTTTCTTGCTATTTCTGCTTTTAATAATTTCTGTCTCCACTTTTGGTACCAGTTGGTAAGAAATCAGGAATTTAAACAGCTAGTACTCTAGCTTGTTTAATGAAAAAGTGAATTATTAACAGATGGATCATTGATGGAGCTGGAAAAGCAGCCATATGAGTTTCTAGGAATGGTTCTTAAGTCACAGAATACCATTGCTTCTGTATAGCTAAGAAAGCTACTAATGCTGTTGCAGAGATGCATCAAGCCTGGAAGGACCCGTTACAGAACCAAACTGCCTTTGCTGTCATCTGAATCAGCAAAATGGATTCCTTATGTCCTGTTTTTCTTTCCCTCACTTATTTCTGAATGTAATTCATGGCATACTATATTTAATTGACAATTAGATGCAATGATTAAGAACATGGAACTTGAAGCCAAACTGTCGGGTTTAAGTTCCATCTTCACAAAATTGTGCTATTCTGTATCTCATTATTTCTAAGACAAAGAAAATATTAGTGCCTGTGATAGCATGTTGCTTTGAGGATTAAATGTTAAATGCTTAGAGTAGTGCCTCGTACAGAAAAAGTGCTAGATGAGGGATAGAGATTTATTATTATTATCATTAATTACTCACTACCTTCCAATATAGCCCAGCTAGGGACTAAGTCTTTAACACATTAAATATACCTTTAATCTCATGTGTTACCCATGGTTGTTTAAAAGCATGCTGTTTGGTTTCCACATATTTGTGAGATTTCCCAATTTCCTCTTTTTATTGATTTCAAATTTCACATTACCTTGGTCAGAAAAGATACGTGATATCTTCAACTTATTAAGTTTAAAAGAATGTTCTGTGTGTATTTGAGATGTGTGTTCTGCTGCTACAGGATGGAACATTCTGTATGTGTTAGTTAGGTTCATTTGGTGTAAGGTGTGGTCTGAATTCAGTGTTTTCCTGTTTGTTATCTGTCTGGATCATCTTTCCGGGGGAGGGGTGGGAATTGATATATCCTACTGTTACTGTGTTGCAACCTATTTCTCTCTTCAGATTATTTAATAGCATTTACTTTATATATTTAGGTGCTCTAATGCTGGATGCACACACACACACACACACACACACACACACATATATATATATAATGATTGTATCTTGGCTGAATTGATCTTTTTATAATTATATAGCAACTTTTTGTCTCTTTTTACAGTTTTTGACTTAAAATCTATTTGATATAATTATAGCTAAGCCTGCTCTTTTGTGGTGCTCATTCACGTGGAATATCTTTTTTGATTTTTTACCTTTCAATACATATGTGTTCTTAAAGGAGAAGCATCTCTTGAAGGCAGCATATAATTGTCTCTTGTTTCATTATATTTAGCTGCATTCCATTTTTGGTTGAAAAAGTTAATTCAAGGTAATTATTGAAAAGTAAGGACTTACTTCTGTCTTTTGTTATTTTTTTCTGGTTGTTTTATAGATCTTTCATTCCTTTTTTCTGACCTTACTACTTTCTTTGTCATGAAATTATTTTCTTTAGTGCTATGCTCTGATTTGTTACTTTTTTATCTTTTGTATCTTTTGTGTGTCTGCTATGTACTTTTGCCTTGTGGTTATGATGAGGCTCAAATAAAACATTCTATGGTTAAGTAGGGTATTTAAGCCGAAAACATAATTTTGATTTTATTTTTTAAAAACCTCTACATATTTACTACCCTACATTCTGGTTTTTTTGTTTTTTTAATGGATTTGAACTCAAGGCTTTGAACTTACCAGGCAGGCCTTCTGCCGTTTGAGCCACATCTCCAGTCCCATTCTATGTTTCAATGTTGCAATTTGCATTTTTAAAATATCTTTTAATCTTTATATCAAAGATATAAGTGATATGCATATGACCATCACAGAATTAGAATGTTCTGAATTTCACTTTGTACTTACTTTTACCAGTGAGTCTTACACTTTCATGTAGTATTCTTTTCTTCCATCTTGAAGTACTCTCTTTAGCGTTTCATGTAAGAGAGTCTGGTAGTGATAAAGTTCACCTTCTATTTGCATAGAGAGTCTTTTTCTCTTATTCATTTTGAAGGACAACTTTGCCTGGTGAATTATTCTTCATTTGCAGTTTTATTTTTCTTCAGCACTTTGCATATATCATCCCATCCTCTCATGTCATAAAAGGTTTCCGTTGAGAAATCCATTGCTACTATTATTGGAACTTCCTGTGACTTATTTCTTTTCTGTTGCTGTTTCTGAGATCTTCTCTTTGTCTTTTTTTTTTTATTTTTACAGTTTGATTATAACATGTGTTGGTGCCATCTTCTTGGGAGTGAATATGATTGAAGACTTTTAACTGTATATTTATATATTTCCTCAGATTTGGAAAGCAATCTGCTATTATTTCTTTAAATACTCTTTACTCCCCTTTGTATCTCTCTTCACTTTCTTGAACACCTAGAATTCAAATATTTGCTCTTTTGATGCTCCCCATCAATTCTGAAAGCTTTCTTCTTTCCTTCTCATTCTTTTCTTTCTTCTCATCAGACTATATACTTTCAAATCAATTGTTATTAAGTTCATGTATTCTTTTACCTGCTAGATCAATTCCTCTTCTGATGTTTACTACTATAACTTTTAAAAAATTTTCATTCATTGTATTTCTCAGCTCTAGAATTTGATTTTTCTCAAATTTGTGTGTTAAATTTCTTTTTTTTTTTTCTTTTCTTTTTTTGGTGCTGGGATTGAACCCAGGGCCTCTCTCATGCTAGGCAAGTGCTGTACTATGGAGTTCTGCATTGCTTGAAGACAGGTATATTTTCTGAGAAATGCACCTTAGGTAACATTGTCATTATGTGAACATCATAGAGAATTTATGGTATAGCCTGTAAGTCTGAGGCTAGAAAACTGCACAGCACTCTACTGCACTGCATACAGTAGACAATTATAATGCAATATGTATATTGTAATATGTGTAATTAAACATAGCTAAGTATAGAAAATGTACAATAAAAATAGTTTAAAAAGATAAAAATGGTCCATCTATATGGGGAACTTACCATGAATGAAACTTGCAGGACTGGAAGTTGCTTTCCATGAGTCAGTGAGTGAGTGGTGAGTGAAAGTAAAGGCCCAGAATATTATTTTATGCTATTATAAACTTTGAGAACATGGCACACTTAAGCTACACTGTTTATGACTTTTCTTTATTCCATTACAAATTAACAGCCTATTGCACATTTTTAATTTCATAAATTAAAAAAAAATTTAACATTTAAATTTTTATAACACTTAAAACACATATTGTACCATTTAAAATTTTTCTTTCTTTTTATATTTGTTCTATAAGGTTTTTCTATTTTAATACTCTCTATTAATTCCTTTTACTTTTGAAGTTTTTGTTAAAAACTAGAAGCCACATTTGCCTAGGCCTACACAGGGTCAGAAACATCAGTATCTCAGTCATTCCTCTTGTCTCCCTGGCAGGTCTTCAGGGGCAATAACACAAAGGAACTGTCTCCTCTGGTGATGAGAATGCTTCTTCTGCAGTCTCTCCTACAGGACTACAGAGCCTCAATCTTTTCAGAAACATATCCATGATGGTTTGCTGGCTTTGCCTCATATTTATTCTGCATAAATGTGTTTGTAAGCAGATAATGGATTACACTCTTTCCTCTATGGCACTAAACACCTTACTGTGCTAAAGTTCATGTTGGCAGACCTGTTAAGTTTCTCACTGAAGTCTTTGAAATCTGCTGCTAGACTTTTTGCTGTGGATTTTCTTGATGGTTTTTCTTTTCCCTTTTTTTTTTTTCCACTTCTTCAACTTCTACACTTTTTCGACTTCTACACTTCCTCACTAGGTGTTAGGAACTCTTTTGCTCCATGGTAATCTTATGGGACCATCATTGTGTATGTGGTCTGTTGTTAACTGCAACATTGTTATGTGACTGCATTTGAGTGTAGATGTATGCATATAACTAAATATTTTTGTGTTTTCTTAGTTTGCCAAGATTCCTTAGAACAATTACTTTGAGTTCTTTGTTAGACAGGAGTATTTCTCCATTTTCAGAGCAGGAGAGGATAGTTAGATAATGAGAAATTATCATATTCATCTGATGTTGTATGTCTCCTTGATTTTCCATGTTTCTTGTTGGTTTACATACTTTACGTGTTTGACATAGCAGTCATCTCTTCTAGACTTTATAACTAATTTCTTATAGAAAGTTTGGGTGCAGAAGTTGTGGCATCAATGAGGGCACATTAGAGTCTTAGAGTCTTTGTGTAGTTCTGACAACTTAGTTTAAAGTTGATAGAGTGCAGGGTGCTCTGGTAAAGCTGTGAATATCTGTGGTGGCGGTGAATGTTGTTGTTATCTTTTGTGGTGGGCTTAGCCAAGGTCCTCCTGATCTCTCCTTCCCCTACTGGGTAAACTGTGGTTGAGAAAATTCTTCTGGGTTCTTGGTCTGGCTTGTGGGTTCACTTACTGTGATCACAGAACTGAGGAGCAAATCATGGGCACACATGGAGAGACTATGACTCTGTAATTCAGAAAGTAACTTCATGTACACCAGATGCAGGCATACTTGCTACAATTTTTATAACAATGTGTAAATATTAGAGGCTTGACAAACATCCAGGGAGCTGAGAATGGGCACACAAGCTTGTACAAAGCTGAGAGGTTCTGAGTTCAGGGCAGGGCCTTGGTGTGTATGTGACTGAGTTCACAACAAAAGTCTGCATGCCCAGTGACAGCGTGGGCTCTAAGGCTTGGAGTATAAATTAGCTTGCTCAGGCACTGGCTCTAGTTTTTTGAGATGTTGGTGGGTCTAGTGCAGCCAGAGTCTAGCTTAGAAGTGTAAGAACTCTTGGGGCAGCCATGTGTTCAAGGTGTTGGCTCTTTTACTGAAGTAACTCACTAGCAGCCACTTCTTGAGTGGAGGAAAGATGTGTGGTTGTGTCTCCTTGTCTGGAGTTCTCCAGAAGAAAAAGGTATTTGTATCTCCAATGGCAAAAAGAGGCCAGTGTTGTCCGTAGACTAGGCTTTTGTGTGCCATAGTGGTTTCTCCAATGCTGGTGCCAATAGCTTTTACCTTTCTTCTTTAATCATAGCTGTCTCCTGTTGTCTTAGGTAAGACAGACTCACCAGAAATCCTTTGTATATGTCTATTGTCTTTATTGGTGCAGATTCTTTACTGAACAAGCCCTCACAGGTTTGTTGTGGTTTGTGAATAATTGTCTCTAAATATGGAGTGTGTGTGTGTGCACAGCAGGATGAAGACTGTTATCACTTATTCTTGCATTTTAATGACATCCACTCCGGTAACTAATTTTTAAAGCATAAACAAATAAATACTGGAATCAAAGGATATTTTTAGGAGAAATATAAGAATTGTGACAAGGCAGTACAAAGATAATTTCTAATGCAAATAGTTGCAGAGGTTCAAAGACGATGTATGTGTAAATGTTTTTTGTTGGCTAGGGTTGAGTCATTACAGTAATGTAGTGACAGGAAAGCAAAGTCTAAATGATAAAAAGAAAAAACAATCCACAACAATGAATATATTTTTGATGCAGGAAAATCTTTCATCTTAGAAGACTTTTTGCATACCTGTCAATTGACTAAAACACATTATGGCAATGACGTTAGGCTGTCCTCCTTACCAGCTGCTGAAGTTCTACTTTTCTTTTTTTATGTGCGGGAGGTCATGGTCAGCAAAACTGCTATAAAGTAATACAGCAGTGAAGAGCATGCTTAAAGATTGCTGTTAAATCATACCAGGTGTGTTTCATCAAGTATCAAGATGCTTTTATTGTTCTTGGAAAGATGTCATAAATGATACAAATGAGTAAATTAATGTATCCACCCTAGTATAAATAACAACACAGTAACTTATTGTGGTGAGGAACTGGCAGAAAAAGGAAAAAAATATGTTTTTCTTTAAACAGTTAAAAACGTTAAAAATATATTTGAAAAAGAAGGAAACAAAGAAAGTGAATACAGGCAATGCACTTTCAATACAAGAATGAAATAGAATTTTTAAACCTGTTGAACTCACTATAAGAAGAGGGCTAAAGTAGAAAGGAGAAAAATGGAGGGATGAACCACTTCGGAATATAATACATATATGCATAGAAGTGTCATAATGAAATTCTTTGTATAGCTATCTTAAACAAACAAAAATATATACTTGAGGATTCCCAGCACCAAAAAGGTCAGACAAAGGAAAATGGCTCTCTCTTGATATATATGTGCATATATCCATACATACACACACATGTGCGTATGTATGGAAAATCTCCACATTTCATAGGTCATGTTCTACAAGGATAGAGATTTTTCCAAATTATCAACTTAATGACAGGATTTCATCATTTTCCCCAGTTTTTTTTTTGTTATATGGTGGGCACTTTTATTCATATTAACGAGCTGTCATGCTCGCTGCTCTTTCTTTTTTATGGTTTCTTAATCTTTTAGCTCCTTGATTTCTAGCATCACCTTGATTTCCTCAAACTTTCTATCTTCCACACATTGCCATTGTTGTGGGAAAATATAATGTCCAGATTGTAAAATACCCAGATTAAAAAATACAATACCTAGATCAGTAGGTTTTGTAATTGTTATAAACTTGCAAAGTAGAACACACAGAAATTTTTTGTGTCCCTTCCTAGAGAGTTAAGAATAGTGATCACTATTCTTCTAACACCATGGATTAAGTATAACTATTCTTAGCTTTCATTTAAATAGAATCGTTTAGTGTGTGCTCTTTTGTGTCTGAATTCTTGTATTAAATATAATATCTTTGAGATTTATCTTTGTAAAAATTATCAATAATTTGTTTATATTCATTTCTGAGTATTTCATTTTGTGAATGTATCCCAGTTTATTCATATACCTTTTGGTGGACATTCAGGTTTCTTTTACCTTTAGCTGTTATCACTGTTTCTTAGTCTCTTGGCTAAGGTCATTTGCTTATTATCATTAAAGCTGCTAACAATATTATTGGTTAAGTCTTTGTGTAAATATATGTTCATTTCTCTTGAGTAAATATCTAGTAGTAGAATTGCTGAATCATAGGACAAATTTATATTTAACTTAATGAGAAATTGCCAAACAATTTTCTAAAGCAGTTTTACCATTTAAACTCACACCATTAAAGAATGAGAGATACAGCTGCTCTAACAAATTTGCCAACCTTTTTATTGTCACTTTTTTTTTAACCTTTACAATCCTACTGGGTATAAAATGATGTTTCACGGTGATTTTCATTTGTGCTTTCCTGAAGATTAATGATACAAATCATTTTTTCATGTGCTATTGGCCAATTTAATCTGTATCTTCTTTTGCAAAAAGACTGTGAAAGCCCTTTGCCTGTTTTTAATGAGTGGCTTCTTCTTTTTTTTTTTTTTATTGATTTGGAATTTTTATGCTTTCTGCAGTTGGGTTCTTTTCCTGATATATATATGTATATTTTATGAATATTTTTCCTCATTTGTAGATTGACCATTTTCTAAATGTTAGTTATCATTTTATATTATTTTTTCATTTCAGAAAGTTAAAATTTATCAACATTTTTCCTTTATAACTTACCCTTTTTGTGTTCTGTTTAAGAAATCTTTGCATTGCAGCATAAATTTTAGAAAGTGTTTGTCATTATATACAAAAAAGCCACTGGAATTTTTTTTGTTGGATTACATTTAATCTGCAGATTGTTTTGAAGAGAATTGTCATTTTAATAATATTAAGGTTTCTAATACATGAAAATGAAATATCTGAATATCTATTCTTTACTTTCAGCAATGTATTTTAATTTTCAAATATTAATACTGCAGCATTTTTGAAAGCTATAGTACATAATATTTAAACCTGTATTAAGAATGTATACTGCTAGTTTGTGAAAATAAAAATTAACTTCTGCTGTTTGAATTATATCCAGCAACATAAATAATTTTGCTTACAAAATTCTAGTCGCATTTTATTGGTATAATGAGTATCATTCTTTTGATTCCAATTTTAAAAGAAAACAACCAGTGTTTAAACATAGCTAGAAGTTTTTTGTGAATACCTTTTATTAGATTGAGGACTTTCCCTTCTATTTCTAGGTTATTGCATGGTTTTTCTCATGAATGTAAATTGCATTTTTACCAAATGCTTTGTGACATTTATTAAGGTTATATGACTTTTTATTATTATACTATTTATGAGATGAATTGCTATAATTTATTTATTTATTTAGCCATAAAGGATATTGAACTCAGGGCCTCTTGCTTGCTAAACAAGTACTTTTCCACTTGAGCAATGCTTTTAGCTCTTTTTGTATTAGTTATTTTTGAGATAAGGTCTGAGTTTTTAGCTAGGCCAGCCTGCATCATGATCTTTCTATCCCCAAGTAGCTGGAGTTGACAGGAGTGCATCATTGCACCCAGAACATAATTGGCTATTTTTCCTGTAAGTACTCTAAAGTTTTTCTCTTTTCTATTAGTTTTAAGAAATTATGATCTGCCTTTGTAAAGTTTCCTGCATGTTTCCTATGGTTGGGGTTTTTTAAGACTTTGAATTTGTGAGTTTTATAGTTTCCATGAAATATGGAAAAAATTCAATAAGTTCTTTGAACATTTTTTCTGTCCTCTAATTTGGTGATTCCAATTACACATATATTAGGCTACTTGATATATGTTGATAGACACATAAATATATATTCTTCAGGTTTTTGCTTTTTAACACTTGAGTAACAGTTAAATTACTAGGATATGATTTGATCCCTTCTTTTAAGCTTTTTCTTTATTTAGAGTTGATTTTGTGTCATTATTGAGAAGATAACATTGTGAACAGTTTACAAATGCCCTATGAATTATTTGGAACAGAAACAGGATGATTGCTTTGCCAATTCTTTTCTATTGCTTCCCCACCTGCCCCATAAGACTGAGGTAGTTTTTTTAGAACAAACTCATTGAGCAAGACCTCATTGAAGACTTGAAGGGATGCTCAGAATATCCTGATCTTTTCTTCATGCAGCTTTCTTCTGCTTCCTAGCTTTCCTCATCACCACTGCCATCTCCTCAACACAGAGAGGTCTTCACCTCTGACACTGCTACCTAGAAGTTCTCCAGGTAGTAAACTGGGTATTTTCAGGCTTTATTTTATTTTTCCTGTCTTAAGTATCATTGTCCTCATCACTAATGATTGAAATTCATGTTTTATATATCTATAGAATTCATCAATTTCTCTTCAGAAAGGAGTTCTACATGTTACGTCATTTCATCTTGGTCAGAAAAAAATTTCTTTAGTTTTTTTTTATTTCTTTCTCTTTTTGAAAATTTTTTTATCCCATGCTTATGGTCCTATTGATTGAACTCAAACCAAAGTCACAGGACAAGGGAACCAGTTAATACAAATAATTGTGGTTGACTGTCTGGGATACAGAGCATGGTGAAGAAGGTACAGAGAAGGGATTTGAAAGGGCCAAAAGACAATCACCAGAATGGCCAATCTGGTTTTCACCTTAGTTTTTCTCATATATAAACTGGACTTAGTACTCAGACCCCATTTTCCTTTCTAAAGGTCTAAACCCTGCAACTTCATAATTGTGAATAATAGAGTATCTGGGTAATTTGGGGCATTCAGTCATACATATTATTTAAAATGAAGAGGAAGTTTTATAAATACAAAGATGAAGAGTTCAATCTCTTGATTTTGTGTGTGGTTTCTCAATGTATGCAATGAAGTTGGATATATTTCTGAATAGCAATAATAGACAAACTAGGGGTTTTTAAATTCATATTTTTCTTGTTTAAGTCTCATAATACCATGATCAGGAATTATGATTTTAATGTCTTACTTATAGATAAGAAAACTGGAAATTAAACCAATTAAGTATATTAATGAAGATCATATAACAAGTAAGTAGCAGTACTTGGATTCAAGTCCAGGCTTTCTGACTTTAAAGATTATTTTGTTTCATTTTTTTGCTTTGGTAAAAAACAAGAAACAAGTAACAAATACAAGTTGAAAGATTGTTTTCATTGTTGAAATCCAGAAGAGAAAATGATCCACATGTTCTGTTCCAGTATGAAGGTTAACCCATGTGTCCCTCTAGGCACTGTGCCCAGATTCCACGTTCTTTCAGTCATAGGCACCTCTCATTTTCAATTGCGAATCCACTTTCATCATTCCCCTGATAGTGAAAGAGAGAGTATTGAGCTTTAAGCTTTTTATTTAGTTGCAGCTACTGAACTATTTTTATTCACAAAGTCTGAAAAGCGTACTCAAGAAAAGGTTGCTTGACATTTCAAAATGGTACCATCCACGTAAAGATAAGAGCATGCTATTTACAAATCTTCCTTAGGACAAATGCATATGATTTTCTAAGGATTCTTTTCATTCTGAAACTGAAGTGCTTATACCTGCTTTTTCATTTGGTCCTGTGTTAGAAGTGACCAAAAAAAAAGTGTGAATCCAGATCTGACTGCAAATGTTTCATTATGTACAGATAGAAACAAGCCAACTCTTACCAGATGAGCTTTACAGCCTGTTTATATTAGTGCACAATATTTTTCATTTATCTACGAGAAGAATTTGTGGGGTGTGTGTGTGTGTGTGTGTGTGTGTGAAAATCAGAAATAAAAGGAAAATAATAGGGTAGATGACAAATTGGAGAAAATAGGAAGACAGTCTCTCTTTTTTTTTTGACCTGTAATTATGGGGCAGGCAGAATAAGAGCAGCTTTTCATTGTCTTTTGAGTAAGTCCCCTACTCTTATCATCATCAACCACTGGCATCAAAGTAAATGTCTCAAACTAGCCAGAGATCTCCATGCCAGCAAATTAGCATGTAGATGCCACATACTAATGAATTCTCTGTCTTTGGAAATGTTCTAGAGTAAAGACCGCCTTGTACCATAGTAGAGGTTTGGTAGAGTGTACTCAGAGATTTTTTGCAACTCTGTTATCCTATCATCTTAAGAGTTACACATATTTGTAAGCAATTGTAGCCACATTGCTGTAAATTGGCATTGCTGATAGAAAGTCTGACTGTCACTAGGAGACAGCATAAGTACAGAGCAAATCTCTGGCCTTTCCATTGTAATTCATACATTGTGGTTTTTAAAGATAATTACATCCATTACTTCATTTTATAAGTGAGTAAACAAAGATATGGAGAAGTGAGTTGACTTTTTAGTGCTAAGTCTGGTAATTAAATCATGGGTGTTTATTCCTATCTATCTTCTATATGCTAAAAAATAGTTTGTAGCTACAGTGTGCAAGAAAGGGCTATGAAGCTTACTAACTTTTATAATAATGTTATGTGATGTTCTCCATTAACAATTTATACAGTTAATTGCTTCATCAAATAGTGGATAAACTCATACCTTCTCAGAAGTCACATGAATGCTGCTTTATGTTTATAATTTCAAAATGATCATATGGAAACTATGCCATATATTTCTGATGTTTTACATTTTTTATGCATCAAGAAAGATGAAACAAATTTCAAAACAAAGCACAAACTGACAGGAAAATTTGGGTTTATCTGGAAATTTAATAGTTTTTTTAATTATGATTTTAATGTGGCTGAAAATTTTGAATACTACAAATCCTTTTTTTATATTATTTTTATGTTTACTCACATTTGTATACATTGTTTGGGCCACCTCCCTCCCAACACTTCTGGCAGAACCTGTTTTGCCCTCTTGTTCCATTATTTTGTTGAAGAGAAAACATAACAGATAATAAGAAAGACATAGCATTGTTGCTAGTTTGGGATAAAAATACCTATACAGAGAAGTTCCTAGCATGGCTTCCATGCACATGCATATTGCAACCCACATTGGTTCATCTCTACCAGACCTCTTCACTACTACCTAGTCCCCTTCCCATAGTGGCCTCTGTCAGTTTTATAACTCTTATAGCTTAGTTATTACCTGATTATCTCTAAGAACCCTATGACAATAGATGGTTTTGAGTCCTCTTACATACAGATTTGCAACAAAGATTATATTTTTGAGCCATCTTGATAACTCATGGTGGTCCTGCAACCTACATGTGAGCCGAATGGCCTTCTGCTCCTCCAAATTCTATGCAGTGTCTGAAAAACCCCAACTTTATGGCCTATGCCAGTGCAAAACCTTTCAAGCTTTCTGCAGATATGCAGAGGGTTCAAAGTCTCATGATCTCTATCACCCAACCTCTTGCATACAGTTGCTACTTTTTTGTTTTTACAAAATCCAATGCCATTAGCAATTTCCATCCACAGATACAATAATTATCAACAGCATTCATCTCTCACAGAACTCTCATGAATGTGACATGATTATCATAGTATATCCTGAAGTGCTGAAGAGCCAAAGAATTGGAAAGGTTGAAGGCTTTTTGATACAGTAGACATTTTTAAGGTTGAAATTATCTTCTTCTTTTCTATAGTTTTGTGGGCTCCTGTCTTGGCCCTTTCCTCATGTAGCATTCAACATAACATCATTCCTAGATTCTTTTCATCACTATTCTTTATTTCCTCATTCCTTTCCCTTTTTGTTTCCTCTCAGAAGATGAAAACCATATTTTCTTGTCCCCAAGATGATCCATCCTTTGCCCACATCCTTTGTAATACCCTTGAAAACTTGATGCAAGTTGCCAAAGCATTTTTCTTAACCTAATCAAAGACAGCTATCTTTCTATGATTTCTAGAATTTATTTATCAATATTAATTGATTTGTCACTTTCCAGGTTTAAATAAAAACTGACACCTTAATATGAAAAAGTGTTGCTAAGTAAATTTATATATTTTATATCAATTGAATTTCACAGAAATCTTCTGGTACAAATAGAAGAAATATCACTAGTTCATTTTGTAGATGCTGAGAATAAATGATCTTCAGAATGGTATTTTAACTCTGGTCCTTTCAAATTTAGCTATTTTTCTATCTTACTGATTGCAGCTTTATAGTGGTGACCTCCCTCTTGTGAGTTACTCAAATTCAATCTCTCCATTGCAAGAGATATTTTTAAAATCCAGATTTGCTCACTTCATGTCCTGTATTAACTAGCCTCAGTGTCTTCTTATGACCTGTAAGCTTAAAGTCAAACTTCTTAACATGGTCTCTGAAGCCTTGCTTGCTCTGACTCCAAGTCTCACTTCATCCTTCTCTCTCCACTCTTTTCAGCATAATAAGTTGCACAAAAAGGCTGTGCAACTCCTCAATTACACCAAGCCTTCTCTCTCTTTTGGGCCTTTACACAGGTTGTTCCCTTTCCCTAGGAATAGGTCACCTCTAAATTCCTACCTGCCAACCTTCTGCTAATCATTTTTGCTTATAAGTTGCCTTAACCTTAAAGATTAGATTAGGTGAGGCCATCATAGAAAACTACACCACATCATGATATACTGTTGTACAGCTACTTTTTTCTTCATCTGTGTCTAGTAGATCTCTAGTTTTATGATGTCATGACTATGTTGCTTAAAAACATTTGGTAAATGGGTTGATGCAAGAATCAGAAAATGACACCTGTAGACTAGATCAAGCTCAAAAATGCTTTTGTATGGCTCTTGGGGTAAGAATTTGGAGGAAGAAAGAGAGAGCAGGAGATGGAGGAGGAAGGGAAAGAGGAGGATGAGGAAAAAAACAGGGAGGAGAGAGAGAGAGAGAGAGACAGAGAGAGAGAAATTACATAGCAGCAAAGAACATATATGTCCCTGGAAGCCAAAAAATAATTTGTCCCTTCACAGAGAAAAAAAAATTCAAACTCTGAGTTAACAAATTAAACAATGAAGATATTTTGTTTCTAAAACCTTGCCTCTTTTTTAAAAAAAGCAACAGTCCTTCTCAAACATCTTCCAAATATCTTTGAAATCTTTTCATTATAGGGAGAAAGTTACTTAGACTGTTATACACATTCTAAATGTCAGTTCACCTCATTGATTAATAGCGATAATAAAAGTCCCTGATGTATATTACCAGGTAACAGTGGCTGTTAGAGGCATTAACCAGCTTCATGAGACTGATTTAAAAAAGGTTGCCTTGTATCTGCCAAAAGTATGATAAGCTTGGCAGACTACAAAACAGAGTAGAAGAAAACTGTTTTTGAGAGCAAAATCAACCTGGTAATTTTGACTCTCTTATGCTTTGTTTCCCAAAATATTTTATACATCAACTGAAAGCCCATATGCCAAAGAGAAGAGACAAAGCTTTCATTTTAGTTGGCAGCATATCCTCTACAGTTTTTACAAGAAAAGTGTGGTCTAGGTGGTTTTCAAAGGAGGAAAACAGTTTTTTTTTTAATTTTTTATGCTTTTAATATGTTTTCAAAGTTATTATTTAAATAGCTAGCATTGTTAAGGTCTATTATGTATTCAAGCACGTGTAGTTTTATGTATTTTGCCCATAGCAACCATAGTGTCTTTGTCTACATCAAAATGAAGACATTTAAGCAATGGTTTTTACTTTCCAATTTTTCTCTCTACTTAGCAAAGTTGCTGCATGCTTGATAGTTCTTTAAAATATCAATTTACAGATAGGGTGATTAAATGGAATAGAATCTCATGGGTAATTGGTAACTATTTTGAAAATGTATTGGATTCTGTCCTTTTTGCAAAATCATGAAAAATATTTTATTGTACATAGCTGTTTTATGACAAAATATTTTAATAGGTGTTGGACAATAAATTATGACAGCATTTTTGTTCATTTTCTTTATGATAGCTATAAATTTACTTACATAAGTAATGTCATGAAAAACTATAACTCAGTAATTTTACAGTGCAATTACTGAAAAAGTATGCTTTTGTTCACTGGGTTGGTTATTGAAAGTCAATGTGCTTGAGGTATGATATTTTTCCTCTGATAAGCAAGAGTATGGCTATTCAAACCAATGGATCTCAGCCCAATCAAATATGAGCTGTGAAATCTAAGGTAGAGGAGGTATTTGTGGAGAGAAAGGAAATAGACTCTGTTGACAAACATTAATTTACTGGTTATTGTGGGAATGATTAAAATGCAGATTGCTTGTAGAATTATCATATGTTATCAACAAGTAAGAGAAGTAAAGTCAGAACTACTAAGTTTATTGTTTGTTAAATTTTCTTTTTTTAATTTATTTTTATAATTGTTATTATGGGGGTGCATTGTGGCATTTACAAAATTTCTTACAATATATCATAATTGAATTCCCCCCCTCCATCATTCTTCTTTATCCCCCTCCCTCCATTCCTAGAATACTTTCAACAGGCCTCACTTCTATTTACATACATGTGTACATAATATTTCTACCATATTCACCCTTCTACACCCTTTCCTTATATACATCTCCACGGGTACCTACGCCCCCCAGACAAGACCTGTTTTTCCTTTCTATTCTCTTTCTTTTTTTTTAAACCAAGTTGACATTTTTGTTTAAGACAGATATACAGGTGTTTCATTATTACATTTCCATGTATGTATGTATTATAGCCCAAATTGGTTCATGGCCTCTATTTTTCTGCTTTCTACCTTAGTCCCTTCTTATGGTGATTTCAACAGCTTTAAAAAGTCTACACTCATTCTTATATAAGAGGTACATTTCTTTAAATTTTTAATTAATTTCTCTATATTACTCAGAACAATGACATGCAACAGTTTAACCCCAAGCTATTGTAAATCTTTAACTGGGAAAGTCACAGAAAATGCAGAATCTGATAATGGTTTAGTTCAGAGTCAAGAAGAAAAAAGAATCATAGATCCACCGTTCAGGAATTGTTTATATATGGCTCAGAATATGATGACTAACTTCTTAAATAATTTTCATTCATTCCCTTAATCATATAGATTTTGGAATAGGGTATTTCATGATAAATAACACAATGCCTTCCTTCAAATATCAAACAGTTTAATTGGGGAAGGCCAATCTATAAGTACTATTATTACAAATAGTGTTAAGATAAAACTATGAAAGATGGATTGTGAAAATACACAGCAGGCAGGAAAAAGTTTGTCTAGTGGATTGCTTATGAGATTCACAGCAAATAACTGTCATAAGGGTTGAATTTGATCAAAGTACATTATATGCATGTTGTAAATATCACAATGAAAGTCCTTTGTACAATTAATATATGCAAATAAAGGAAATAAAGGATGAGAAAGTAAATATGTTTGAACTGCAGAAAAACATCAATATTTTTCAGAGAAAAAGATTAAGATCACTCTGAATATTCTCTTTTTGTTCTTGGCCAGCTAATTAGGTTAAGGACAAGAAAAGTCAGACAGACCCTAGTATCATAAGACACAATTTATAATTTGAGTTCGTTTTATAAAATGTATCATAGATGTGCTTACTTAGTAATTTATTATCAGAAGGTAGTAAACATTTGTTATTGATTTAGTTCTTTTCATGTCCATGGCATAGATGTTGATGATAATAGTAATAATATTTTCCTTTAATTGAGCTTTATGTTAAACTCTACTCAGTGCTTTATGTCTATTTTTATTTGTATTTATTTATTTGGTGATGCTGGGGTTTGAACTCAGGTCCTAATGCTTGCTAGGCAGGCACTCTTACTGCGTCAGCCACTACACCAGCCCTATATCTATTTTTATCTTTAATCTTTTCATTGGCATGATGAGTTGGATGTTATGATTATCGCCATTTTATAGATAAAGAAACTAAAGCATAGAGTTGGTTAGGTAGTACATAGGTACACAGCAAGGTATTGGTAGGTGGAAAAGCTGGAATATAAACCCAGGGATGACTTGCTCAGAGATATGCTTTTAACCACTGTATTTTATAAAGGTAATGACAGAATAAAGCTCAACATAATTATATATGAAAAGTCAATGACAAAAGAAATAGGCCCAAGTTAATATGTGTATAGTTTGGTCATAGTCACTTACATATGTTTCTTTGAAAATTAAATTAAAGATCTTTTACATTACTTCTTCCCGCAATCTTTTTGACCTGTTGAATCCTAAATGTTCAATGTTTCTCTATTTATGAACTCATTTTTGACCTGTGTCAAATCAGAAAGTCATAATTTTAAGATAATATGGGAATGTATTGCATGAGACAAACCAAGAATAGAGACTAATAAACAATAGTCAAATAAGAGAGATAACATATTTTTGTTCCTTAGAGTACATGTTATAAGATCAAAGATGTAGCTGATAAACAGTAATTTCTCCCTGCTTCTCAGAAATATTTATACATGCATTTTGCCAAGAGTCATAAACTTAAATAAATTATCAAGTTTAATGTTCCCTTTATTCTTCTCATACATGACTCTTGCACTACTTGGGAATCTTATATCCTTGACATTTTCCCTAGTCCTTTTTAAATGTGCCTTTTAATCCTGCCCTGTGGCTTACTACTAACAGCATGATTACTTCAGTATTCTCACTTTTCCCTGGGCCTCTTAGTACCCAGAAACCTGGTTTTACATCTTCACTTGAAACTAAATTTTAATGATTGTATCTGTATTAGTTTCTTATAACTGTTGCAAGAAATCAGCAGAAATTCAGTGGCTTAAAATAACACAGAATTATCTTGCTTCTGAAAGTAAGATATCTGGAATGTGTTACATGTAGCTAAAATCAAAGTTTTGAGAAAAAACATATACTGTAGGAGACAACATTTTCATTATCTTTTCTTTCTTCTAGAGGCCACTTTTATTCTTTGGCTTATAACTGTATCACTCCAACTTTTGCTTTTGTTGTCACATTTGCTTCTCTCACTCTTGACTCTTGTCACTCCCTCTTTCCTGTGAAAAGGCTCTTGTAATTATGTTAGACTCTCTTGGATAATCAAGACTAATCTCTCCATATCAAAATCCTTAACTTAGTCATATCTGAAAAGTTCCTTGTACATGTAAGGTAACATATTCACAGAATAGAATATATGGAACCATGTAGCTTTAATAATATGTGGCAAAGTTTTGCAAGGAAACATGTTCACAATTGAAAATAGAAACAGTGCACAGCTTGGACATTTGATCATGCTTTGGCCACTGCTTTCAAATCCTAATCAAGGCTTTCTATGTGACTCTCAAATTTTGTGTACTGAGAAATTAATCCTCAATTTCAGAGGATGATTCCCAAAGGAGGTGATTAGTTCATGTGAGCTCTACATTCATGAATGGATTAATGTCATAATTATGAGTGAGTTCATTATTTTAAGAGTGGGTTTGCTATAAATGTGAGTTTGACCTCTTCTCATTCTTTCTCCTTTGCCTTTATGCCTTGTGAGGCTCCAGCACAGAGGGCCTTACCAGATGTTCTTAGACTTCCAAACCTCCAAAAATGTGAGGCAAAAAATTGTCATTTTTTATGAATTACTCAGTATCATGTATTCTCTTATAGCATCACAAAATTAACTAAGAAAACCATTAAGCAAAAAATCAATCTGCTTTTGAATATGATCTTCAAATGGTCATTTTGGTACTTCCAAATGCCCTTTACAGAGGCTAATGTTGAAGCTGGCCTTCACTAAGATTTTTGTATATGCTCAGTTCTTGAACAAACGTGGACTCAGCCTTCCAGATGGTTCATAAAAGAAGATTAATAGGTTCCATATCCTTGATAATGTTGCTGAATTTTGCATTAGGAAATAGAAATTGTGCTGGAAGATTTTGACAGTAAGTTTTCAGAGTCATAGAGCTGTGGTATGAAATAGCATGCAAGTTAAGACATCCCCTCTCCTTGTTCCTGCACAGAAAACATGAAAGAGTGCTGTTTCAGATTTCTCAGATTTCCAGTATCTGCTTTATGTAAATCTTGTAAAATGTCATTTCATTAATCCATTTTTTTTCATTTTAGTTTGAAATCATTAACATATAAAAGCCATTTTGTTATTATTGAAGAAAGGAAAGTATGATAATTTTTTCTTTAAAATGTCTATAAAAATATATTTTCTAATTTTTGAAATGAAATGCTGGACATCTGTGACTAAACATTTAAAAGTGCATTTAAAAAGAAAAAGCATGGTCTAGCTTCTGTGGTCTGTTGTGCTAATGAGACTGTAATAAGTTAAATCTAGGATTTTTGGAGTTTGTCTAGATTCATCATAAGAACTTCAACATTTATCTAGTTATGTTAAATCAACAATTACATAGTGCTTGCTGTGTTAGCAATTATCTTACAAACTAGGACTACAAATGCAGACCCTACCTGAACAAAGCTTATATTTCAGCACAAAATTCAGTTTCCATTCAAATTCAAGAAGAGTAGTCCTGACCAGTGGAGAAACTAACATGTATAAGTCTGGTGTCTGTCCTGGAGAACCTGAAGGCAGGTAAGTGAATAAGAAATATAGTGCAGTGTGAGTGCATGCATGTGAAATGAAAGAGTTTTGGGAGTGGGTCATCAGGCAAACAGCATCATAAGATTGTATGAAATGGGCTAATATACAGTCCACAGTGTTCTTCCAGGTTGAGAAACTGGACAATCTCAATGCAATCAAGGGATATAATCAGACACAATAACTATACTCCAAATAATTGAAGATGTTCCTTTCCCATGGTAAGAATGTACATATTCTCTTTATATATCATTCCTCTTTCCCATTATTATTTCCAAAAATAGTCAGGGCCCTGACACCTGGCACAGCTCTGCCACTAATCTCAGGTGCATCTTAGTATGAGTCAAATGGGAAGTCAGTTGGCAACTATGCAATGTGAGAATGGCATAAGTAAAAAGTCAAAACCAGAGGGCAGGGAGTGACAGCAAACAGAAAACCTGGCACAAGCTGAGTGGAGAGCAAGTTGGGAGTTGGCACAGCATCAGCAACCTGACTTGGGAATCTCATAGGTAAAGTGACCCATGTGCAAATTGCAGCATAGAAACACAAATAATATGAAAAAACAAGGCAACATGACTCCTTCGAGGGTCAATAATTCCTTAATTACAGACATATAATGACAGTGAAGTGAATGAAACTCCAAAGAATTCAAAATAGTGATTATAAGAATGATCATTGAAATTAAAAAGAGCATGAATGAATACCTGAATCAATTCTAAAGTATACAAATAAACATCTGGATGAAATAAGAAAGATAATGCAGGATATGAAAGAGGAATTCAATAAAGTTATAAAAGTCATGAAAAAATCAAATTAAAATTCTGGAAATAAAAAGCTCAGTAAGTCAAATAAAATGCTCAGTTTAAAACCTCACCAATAGATAAGATCAAGTTGAAGAAAGATTAGCAGGGCTTGCAACACAATATAGGTGAATTAGAACATTCAGATAAAAAAAAAGAAAAAATAATTAGAAAACATGAACAGAATATGAAAGAACTTTGAGACACCATGAAGAACAAACCTGGGAATCTTGGACATTGAAGAAGAAGAGGTGCAAACTAAAGGCACAAAAATGCATTCAATAAAATAATAACTGAAAGTTTCCCAAATCTTGTGAAAGAGCTGGTCATCTATGTAACAGAGGTTTGAGGACAACAGACAATACCAGTAAAAAAACCTCTTCACAGCATATTATAGTTAAAACGTTAAGATTACAAAACAATGAAAGAATATTGCAAACTATGAAGGAAGTGACAAGTCACATAAAAAGACAACGTCATCAAAACAACAGCAGAGTTTTCAACAAAACTCTAAAACTAAGGAAGGAATGGAATGAAAGTCCTGAAAGAAAGTAACTGCCAACCTAGTACTGTACCCAGCAAAGCTATCCTTCATTATTGAAGGAGAAATAAAAACTTTCCATAATGAACAAAAACTACAGCAATTCATGAGTAAACCAGCATTATGAAAGATACATAAATGAATCTTATATACACTAGTGGAAAAGAATCATAGCATGATAATACAAGAAAAAGTAAATCTTACTGGAGAACTTGATAAGCAAATGAAGATTAGGAAAGAATCAAACAGTACAAAAATGACAAAATGATAGGAATTATTATATACCTTTAAATAATACCTTTCAATAATAACTATGAATGTTTATGGTCTCAGCTGTCTAGTCAAAAGATAGATTGTCAAGATTCAATCATTTTTATCTACAAGAAACATACTTCACTCAAAAATAAATGCAGACTTAAAGTAAAAAATAAACCAAAATTAGTCAGAAGAGAAAAAGATTGTCATTTTATGTAGAGAAAGGGAACAATTCATTAGGAGCATATGACAATTATTAATATTTATGCACTGAATGTTGGCACACTCACTTTCATATCATAAAACTATTGGACATAAAAGCACAGATAGACTACAATGCAATAATAGCAAGTGCCTTTAATACCCCACTCTCACCAATATATAGGTTATCCAGACAAAAAATTCAACAAAGAAACTTTAGAATTAATTATAGATTAAATTTGATGTATAGATCAAATTTGCATATAGATAAAATGGTTTTAAAAGCTATCTATAGAACATTCATCTGACAGTCACAGAATAGACATTCTTCTCAGCAGCCCATGGAACTTTCTGTAAAATAGATGGTATTGTAGGCTATAGAACAAGTCTTAGCAAATACAAGAAAATGATATAACTTCTTGTATTTTATCAGACCATAATGAACTAAAACTAGAAATTCATAAAAAGAGAAACTACAGAAAATATTCAAACACTGGAGACTGAACTATACATTTTGTATGATTAGTAGGTCATCAAAACAATAAGTAGGGAAATAAAAAATTCCTATAATCAAATGAAAAGGAAAACACAGCATACTCAAACCTTTGGGACTTGGCAAAGGCAGTAGTAGGAGGAAAGTTTATAGCTATGAGTGTCTAATTTAAAAAATCAGAGAGCTCTCAAATAACCTAATTATTTGAAGGAAATTAATAAAGATGAAGGTATGAGTTAATAAAATGGACAGTAAAAGAAAAATACAAATAATCAATAAGAGAGTTGGTTCTTCAAAAAGATAAACAAGACTGACAAACCCTTAGCTAAACTAACTAGAAGAAAGGGGAAGACCAAAATTAATAAAGTTAGACATTAGAAAGAGGATATCATAATAAACACCAATGAAATTCAGGGGTTATTAGAGAATATTTTGAAAACTTATATTTCAATCAACTTGGAAATCTAGAATAAGTGGATAAATTTCTAGATGCATATTATCTACCAAAATTGAATCAAAAACATATAAGCCACTGAAACAGATTGACAATGAGCAATGAGATTGAAGCAGTAATTAAAATTATCCCAACAATGAAAAGCCCAGGACCAGAAGGAGTCACTGATTTGTTCTACCAGACTTTTAAAGAAGAATTAACACCAATTTTCCTCAACTATTCTATAAAATAGAAAGGAAACAAATGCTACCAAATTCTTTCTATAAAGCCAGCATTACCTTGATACCAAAACTGGATAAGGACACAGCATAAGAAGAAAATTACAGGTCAATTTCCTTGATGAACATACATTCAAATTTCTCAATAAAATACTTGCAAATCAAATTCGAAAATACATTTAAAAGAGCACACATCATGATCAAGTTGGTCTCTTTTCATGGAAGCAAGGATTGCTCAGCATATCCAGATTAAGAATCACAATACAACACATAAGCAGAATAAAAAAAATCATATTATTATTTCAGAAAAGAGGAAAAAAAGACTTATTTCCAAAGATCCATACAGTGTTATGGTTTTGTATTTAATCACTTAATCCTCATCACAAGTTTATGAGACATAAAATATTACTCTAATTTTACAAGTAGGGAAAACGAAACAGAGAGAGGCTAAGTAATTAGCCAGGAAATAATAGAAGCAGGATATGAGACCAGTTTGATTCTGTTTAAAGGATCTTTGTAAGAAATTGATAAAATAAAAATTTTCTATAAGGATAATTATTATTGATTAAACTATAAGTGTCTGTTTCAGGGAGACATTGTCTCCCGAAATTATGCATTAATTTAAATAGCCTAAACTTTTAGAGGAAAATCTTATTTTCCTGGGTCTTGTTTCTTATCCCTCCAGATACGCCATGAATAAAAAGCAGAATAAAGCTGTGAACTAAGTGGAAAGAAAAAAGACATTTAAATGTGGTTTAAACACCACATGACTGGGTATATTCAAATTAGTGAGCGTCTTAACTCTATCATTCCAATACAGATGATAGTAAATGCCTGTATATAATGAAAATCATAGCATATATTGATAAGAATGTTTTCAATTTTTCTCATCTTAGAATCTGTTTGAAGGATCTCAGTGCCATCCACCTCTGAAAATGATTATGATTCCATAAAATTTTTGTCTTAGTTACTGAGTTAATGTTATTTCCCTTTGTGGCTATTAGTGTTAATCTCTATGTACAATTTGCTTATACAGTAAAGCTTGGTTATCTGGAGACCAGGCATCTGAAAACCTCAGGCTTTGGTCCAGACCTGAAGACAACTGAAAAAAATAAGCATACACAGTATCATCTTTGCCACTTCCTTATTTTTACTTTGAGACAGGGTCTCACTGTGTAGCCCAGGCTGTCCTTGAACTTGTGATCCTCTTGCCTCAGTCTCCCTAGCTCTGGAATTACAGATGTGTAACACTACACTCAGTGTTACTTACTTCCTTTTTATCCTGCAGACTTTTTCTTGTAGTCACTTGCAAGAAACAAAGGAAGAAGTTCATATGAAAGGAAGAACCCAAGGTTACAGCTCCCCATCATAATTGATTGGTTCTCCTAGTAGAAGAAAGTATAAAGTGTAGATCAATACTGAGATTGCGTGTGTATGTGTGTGTGTGTGAGTATGTGTGTGTGTGTGTGAGAGAGAGAGAGAGAGAGAGAGAGAGAAAGACAGAGAGAGAGACACAGAGAAAGAGTGATGCATGATGTAATAGTAACCAAAAAGATAAGAATAGGGAAAATTAGCAAGAAGGAGGAGGAAAATGGAAATAGTATTGGATTCTCTCACTGATATGTGGGGAAATGAGGGTGAGAGGAGAAGAGGTCAAAATCAAATCAGAGAATCCTAACTAAAAAGGATATAATAAGGCTGCAGGGGCAAGCTCACCAAGGAAAGAGCTATAGTAGAAAAGATCTATAGTAGAAAAGATCTAGAGGGTGGAGATGAATGGTGGGTTAGAAAAATGCCTGATCTTTAAGGAGTTAGAGGACAACATCAAATCAGTAATAGAATTAAAAAGCAAAGTGGTGTAAAAGAAATTCAGATCTAATCCAGTAGTGTTTGGGTTTGTTTTGGGGGTCAGCAGGAACTTTTTGCATTAGTGGGTAAGTGTGTCTTAAAGATTCAATGCTGAGTTTACCTCAACACAGTGATAACTGAATATTAATGAAGTAATTGAGAACTGTGGATAGCAAATACTCAAACAAGGTGAGCAGAGCTGCAATAAAAAGGTAAGATGAATTACAGAATGTTAATTAAGCAATGATGATGGGAGATTTCCTAATCCTCAAATCTCCATTTTCTTACAGTTTAGGGTAACGCTGTGTATGTCTGTGAGTGTGTGGGGAGCATGTACACGTGCATGCACCTGTGTGTTAACAGCATTTGTGCATTAATACAGAAAACTTTCTGACACCATTGATTAATAATGCAAATTGCCAGTAAAGTCTTTTCTCTCTATCCAACTCTGTTAAAACCATCTATCACATGTGCCACTGAGCCAATTAAGGCTGAGATGATATATATGATCAATGACTGAGGTTTAAGACCACTGCCCTATTAGCGGTTGATCTGCTGACTTACTATCTTCCACATGATTCTGTGTTGAATCCCATGGCTAATCCTCATATTATTTCCTTGTAGACCCTTAGTATCCATGGGTTGATTGTTCCAAGGAGACAGCACTCTACTGAGAATGCTTCATTCATTTCTCCCTTAACACCTCTCAACTTCCTCTGAAGACATACTGCCTTCAACAAAATAAAATATTCCCATTATCAATTAAATTAAGCACATTCACTTTTACCTTGTTTTGGGGGAACTATTTCCTTTTTGGGAGGCAAATTTTCATAAAATTAAGGGTAAGGAAACACTGCAGATCATACAATTTAAACACAACAATAACAACAGGACTGACTGAGAGCTTCTGCATCAACTGAGTTGTGTAATGCACATGCAGGAATTAAAAACTTTCATCTTTGAAATTTCTTTTGATTTTTTTTATTTGTTATTTTTGACAGTACTTGGTTAAAACTGTGTGTAATAAATCCATAACTAAGGCTGACTTACTGTACTTGGCTGCATTGGACTCCCTCCCTTTACCGTAGATATCTGGAAAAGGTGAGCCCTGCTTAAATACAGCTGGCTGAAAACTCCATACCTATATCTGAACAGCCAAATGTGATTGGGAAAAATGAATAGCCACACTGTGTTGAACTTATGGCTATAAACCTTGTGAGTCCTTAATACGGTGTTGTAATGATAGTATGCTTCCCTAATTTAATTACTCTTATTCTTCCAAAGTAAGAATCCTCTAAACCTTTCCTACTCAAAGCAAGGGCATGGATATGTAGCATCTTTATTACATAGGTGCTAAAATGCAGAACAAAATACAGACCCTCAGGCTTCATGCCAGGCTTTCTGAATCTGATTCTGCATTTTAACATGATCCTTAGGTAATTTGTATGCACATCTAAGTTTGAAAAGTACTGATCTTCTGTTCTCTCTTCATCACGCCACTCTGCTCACACTGGCTTATGGCTATTCCTGAAACATAACTCATACTTTAGTGCCTTTGCATGGTCTGTTCCCTCTGTCTAGAATTATCTTCCTTTGGATGTCCTAGTGACTAATCCCATCATCTCATTGAGTCCAAACTTAATCATGTGTGAGCGTCTAACTTTCTCCATGTCATATATCGCTATCTCCTATCTGCTCTCTGTTACTGTATTGTTTTCCATTGCACTCACCCCTTTCTAACACCCTGCATCCCGTTCTTAATGAGGTAGAGCACTTATTTATCATTTGTTTAGTTTCTGTCTTGCCCCTTTTGAACATAAACACCATGAAAGCAATTTTTTTTACCTCTGTACTTCACCAATGTATTCTAACCACCTGGAACATTGCCTGGTTCATAGGAAGAATTCAGAAAATATTTGTTGAATATGTAAAAGGCAGATGTTGTGGAAAAGAAATTTCTGAACCTATGTCATAAACATTAGGTTTTCAGTTGAGGCTGTCATTGAATTCTGTTAGGTTGAATTGTCTTCAGTTGTGCAAGTGGTTGACTTGTACAATTATGAATGGTGAAATTGCCATCACAACTTTGCTGTTTTGTCTCACGAGGCTCTAGTCTATGTTGGTTTTTTTCATGCTGAAAGCCAAGCACAGGTGTGTACTCCACTATACTTGTCTTTCGTTCCTTTTTTTCCCCTGAAGGCCCTGAGGCTTATGTTCTGGACCTTTTCTCAGAATATGGTCTCCACTTTCTTTTACTAGCTGAGAACAGGCTATCCCGAGTCTTGCTTCATGGATCACTCATCTCATTGAGTGTTGCTACTCTCCTTGCTCTATAAGCTTTCTCTAGGCCATTGTTCCTTCTCCACACTGTCCTGCTCTCATTAATCAACTTTCTGATCATTCCTTCTCATTCTTTAATGACTGTGGCACTCAGTATTTCAGCCTATACAACCTTCAACTACACAATTATAGCCTTCACCCATCTACTTCACCACACAATTTCCGTGGTCACAGCCTTGAATTTCTTTAAACTGTTTCCTTTGTGAAGTCACTAATTCTAATACTTCTCTCTCAGATGATAGAGTCCTATTTTAAAGTTATCTGATATCCACTTCCACTGCCTTTTGTGACCTCCTCAGGATTTCTGGACACCAATTCTCTTTACATTCTTCTTGTTGGTCACCTTCTCTTGCCAATTCTTTCTGCATCTAGTGTAGAGTCCATGGTCCATAATTTTAATCACCCTTCTGTCAATAACTTAACCCTCTTTGCAATTTACCTGGACAACTTGCAAACCTCAATGAACTCAACTAAATGGCTTTTCCTTTTCTGGGTTTCTTGAATCTTGCTTGAGAAAACCATACAAGTATGTTTTTTTAAATTAGAATTCCTATCTATCATGAGCTTATTCCTCTGTACTGCTTGGGAACTCTATTATGCTTTTATAGTCAAATCATTTTCCATTCCTTACAACAATTATTTCAATTCACAGAATCATTTTTTTCTCCTCTGTATTTAAGACTTTATATTGCTTTCTAATTCGCTAAGGAAAAAGAAGTAAAAAGTTTGGCTTTCTCGGGAAGACTCTATAGCTGCGAGCTGCTCCCACCTCCTTCTGTCTTGTCTTTAATGAAGTTACCTGTAATTATTATGCTTTCAAATCACCCTTAATTCTCTTTCAGGCTCTCCATACATATGATTTATTAAAGTATCATAAAAATTTGCTTATATCATGTTCCATACCAAACTTTACAAAGTCAGTGTTATTTTTTGCTGTGTCACTAGAACTTAGCATATTTGTCACATATATGTGACATATATGAATGGATGTATGTTCATTCTACTGTATACCATAGTTACAATAATAGCCACCCATTGTTGGATGTCTGTAATGTTTCTGTAGCAACAAAACACGGTTTGTGTACATTCCTTTCCATTACTATCAGATGGACATTTTTATTCTTGTGTTACAAATGAAGGTGTTGAGGCTTTGTGAGGTTAAGGCATATACATGGTGGACATGTGGCATAGGTGGTACAACAGAGCACTTTGGCCCTCGATTCATTATTCTAAAGGCATTCAATTTGTTAATTTGGGGCTTGTGGAAATAAGAGACCCCATGGTTTCCTTTGAGAAGCTCAGAGTCTGGTAGAATAGTTCAACCATATCATTATAACAGCATGGGGTACTTGGTAAGACATGGTTTAAAAAAGCATTGTTAAGGAAGCATGCTTCTGAGCACCTTAGCCAATGTCCTGGACTAGGAATAGTAATCAAAGGAGTAATTCTTTTATGAGTGAAGACTATTTCCCTGGTGACAAGCTTAGTCACTATAATACATTATAGCAAACTGATGTCCCTTATAAAATGCTCCATGCACATGCAGCATATAAACTAGTTGCTCCAGAGAAATTAATTCTACATCAATAATTACATAAAGAAAATAAAGAGATGAAGTACAGGTTGCATTAATCTTGAGAAAAAAAGGCAGAAAGAAAAATTTACACATTTTTAAAACAGTACCTGTAAAAGGATTTGGCAAGGAGGCACTGGCCAGGTGTGATATTGAAGAGCAGAGCAGGCCTTAGAGCCCAAGAGAACTGATGTCTATCCCAGCCCTACAACTTCCTCATTGTATGGCTTCCTTAGGCTCACCAAGGTATCTGCAGAAAAATAACAGCAATAACAAATAGTTGATAGCAAGACCAATCTTGTAGAGTCACTGTAAGGATCAAATGATGTATTAACATATATTTCTGTTATATATTTTTCACTTTACCTTTCTATCAGAAGCATTGGGAAAGCGTTAGCTCTCAAGATTCCTAACCAATGTTGGTCTAGGGTAGGGCAAATGTTGTTGTCCTTTTCTTTTTTCTTTTCTTTCTTTCTTTTTTTTTTTTTTTTTGTAATATTGGATGTTGCACTCTTAGTCTTACCCTTGTTAGGCAGTTGCTCTGCCACCTGAGCCACTTTATCAGCCCTTTTTACTTTGGTTATTTTTTAGATAAGATCTCATTTTTATGCACAGGCTGGCCTGGACTGTTATGCTTCCTGTTATAAGTGGGATGATAAGTGCGTGCCACCAGGCTCAGCCATTGGTTGAGATGGGGGTCTCACAAACATTTTACCTGGGCTGGCCTCTAATCACGATCTTCCCTGTCTTCAGCTCACATTAAACCTGGGTGAAACAGGCTTGAGTCACTGTGCCCAGTCTGTATTTGTTCTTTTGAATGCTCTACATTCCCAGTCAAGATAGAACTACTGATGTAGCCTTCATGTGCACAGCGACTATCACTTGTACCTAGCATAAGGAACACCTGTTTAGCACTTTGCAAATACAGATTCACAGGCCCTGTTCCACAGTGCATGTGAATTAGTGGATCTGGAATGGGACCAGAAGTGATATCATAAAAAGATACCTAGATCATAATTTGATCTTGACTGTTTTTCATATTAATGGTCTTGGTGAACAAACCTGAAGGCCTCACCCAAATTCACTGGAAGGGTAAATTATTTCTATGAGCAAATGTTCACCAAACCATGTGATATTTGAAAGGATAGTTCAGAAAGTCTTATTTTGCTCCTTCAAAGCATCCAGAAAAGTATGACGCTAATACTTGTGGTGTTTGCTGCCTCTAGCCTATACAAAGTGAGCATAAATGCTAAGCAGCAAACCCATGGCAACTGAGGCTAGAAGTAATGTCAGATGTTATAATCAAGTAATCTAATTCCATGTTTTCTGCATAGAAAGGAAGCCTTTGTGAGGTAGTACTCAATTTGGAAGCTCTAATAAACTTCTGCTGAATAGAAATGGACCAAACTGCCATCTCCCAGCCAGAAAGCTCCTTCTTAGGGGAAAGCACAGTTTAGAAGAGTGCAGAAAGCATCTGAAGTGAAGGCACAGGGCAGAACAAATGCAGAGCAGAAAGGTCATTCCCAGACTGAGACTGCATTTTGCAGAGTTTTTGGAAGCGCAGCAAATCTTAAATCCCAGAATTGAGAAGACAATGGAGAAGCTACATATTACAAAAATATCATCATTAAAGCCTCCAGGGAGTGTGAGTGTAAGGAATATCTATCTAGGGAGCCTTGAGAATTCTCTATCATTAAAATTAATAGCATGGATTCTGATCTAATATGGCACACAAGAAATGTGGATGCAGAAAGGGCCAGCAGATGGCAGCACTAGGTGATAAGGAAGAGAACCCAAATGGCCTGAGAGGGAACAGTTTCCTTCAGATACTTGGGAAAGGGTTGTCAGAGGCGTGCACACACAAAATAAATTTATTTTTTGCTTTTTATATGCATTTGTGTGTTTAAAGTTTTTGGAATATTATATTTAACTCTTAATAATTCATATGGTCTGTCGTCCTGTATTAGTCCTTTAAATTCTTCATACATTCCCATATAGATGCAGACCTTTAGAGCGCTTCTTCCTTGAGTCATGTGCTATGCTTCACACAAGTACAGTCTAACTGCCAAACAATTTTACAATGCTGACTAAAGATATTTATTTTGGTATGATTAAAGAGAAAGGGAACATTGATTCTTTCTGGGTGTAATAAATGCTATAAAACTGTGTAAGGTTATTGATAATTTTAATAAAATATCATTACCATAGAACTTTCAATTGTGTAAACACTTTTAAGAAGTTTGAGGGCTGTTCACAAGAAAGTTGAAGTTTCCTCAGATGATGGCCTGAGTTGTAGAGGAAAATCTTATCAAAATGTTCAACAGAGGGGAAGTGACCAGAAGGTAAATGGTGGCAGCAGTAAAGATGAGTAGTATCAACTCTTATGTATAAAATAAAGAAATATTTTGGCATTCAAGAGAAAAAGTAATACAGCTAAATACAGCATTGGTGAGCTAAGAGAACTCCACTATGTAGAAGAGGATATGGAAGTATGAATAGTCACTACTGGATAGGTCTCCAGGGGAAGCTGTGCCCTAACTTTTTTTTAATATAAGAATTTGGAGGAGACATTGAGTAGACAAGGTATTGATAATTACAGAACAGAGCTAGTATTTTACAGAGCACTGGGAGAGATTAGTAGGAATATCAATTTGAGAAAATTAGGCAAAATGAAGAAATCACACTTCTGTATGGGTGTTGGGATTGAGAGACCATCTTCTCTCATGATCAGGAATGAAAGGGATAGGGGCATAATTATACTGATAGTCTTTGAGACTGTCATCCTAGAAAAGTGGATGAGGCTATCAGATGGCACACAGATAGCATATTCCTGAATTATATTTTTGTTTCACTTGGGTTTTTTTGAGGGGTGAGATGTCTTGTTTTTTTATGGTAAGTTCTCCCTACACAATAGCAGAATTTGGTTCTGGAGGTTTATAACCTCCAGGGTGTAATCCTAGTTGCTTAACACTTTGAACAAGCTATTTAGAGCATTGAAACTACTTGAACAAAATGTCTTTAGTTGTAGTTCCTTCTTAAGTTCTTACCTCATTACTTCCTTTAACCACTAAACAATCTAGCAACTTACATATTATAACCCATTTTAATAGTGAGACTAAAATAATTTTAGCAAGAGAAACCTGTACACACTCTAAAGCTCTTTTTCCACAGGATGAATGCAGAGTATGCTGGAGTTCTGTTGAAAGTCAATTTCAGTGTGAATTTGGAGAAAAGTTTGGTTGTTGTCATGTCATCAGTGGGATATAACATCAGCATCTTCTTTGGAGAATGATCAAGACTTTGATAACTGGGAAATAATATTTTTTAAAATATGCCAATATAAATTTTTGGAATAGTGGAAAATACTTTCTTTTCATACTCATGTCACACATAAATTTAGATAAGCATGCAGGTTGAGAATGAGGTATATGTCTATTTTGTTATTGACATTAAAATTATAAGCCAGGCTTAGAAGGTCAAAGGCCACATATTTTTGGTGATGTGAAAGCTAGAGCAAAAATAATTGTATAGATAGATAAATAAATACAGAGAGAGAAAGAATGAACATGATTGTAACAGTGGGTCAGCTTGAAGGGACTATGGGGAGGCAGGGAGAGGAAAAGAGGATGATAGAGAAGAGTTAATAATTCTAAACATACTGTGTCTGTGTATGAAGAAAGTATGATGAAATGCACTCAGAGATGTTGAATAATGAAGGAGCAAGGTGATAGACAAAGAGCAAGTAGTAGAAGGGTTATCTGATTGAAGAATGATACATACATGTGTGAAATACCACAGTGAAATTCCCTTGAACAGTCAACATACACATAGGAAAAACAAAAGACAGGAAGGCAAAGACAGGTCCTGTCCAGGGGCATGTACCAATGGGAAGGGAGAGGGTAAATGGAAAGGGTGAAAGAAGGCCAATATGGTCCATGTACTTCATATATATGTATGAAAATAAAACAATGAAACTTGTTCAAATTGTTCCAGAAAAGGGGACAGGGAGGATGAGGGAGAATGATGGAGGGAATGAATCTAAGTAAGATACATTGTAAGCACATATGTAAATGTCACAATGAAACACCCCCTGTACAACTAATATATATTAATAAAAATGTTTAATTGTGCCTTTAAAAATTATTGATAGTTAAAAAAATAACAGTAGTAAAAGCCAAAGGAATTATACAGCAAGAGGAAAGAAGGTGATTTTTCAAACAATAAGAAAAATACTATGTGGCAAAATCTGTGTAGTCTTTTATTTGATTCCAAATTTCAGTTATACTACTTAAAAAGTCCTTCAGTTTTATGCGTTATTGAACATTTATGAAAAACAAAAGATAGAAAATCTGACAGCATGCTGGGACAAAGCAGATTTATACCTGGCATCATTTGCAAAGCAGGGTAGAGAGATTTTCTATCCATCTCCCAGATACAAGAGGTATCTTCAATTACACTCTGGGGCCAATAGTTTGGTGCCCTTCATCCAGTGGCTGAAGACTTTTATTACATAACATCTAGGGTCAAGGTGGGGATTTCTGCTTTTCTTGCAGAACGGATCTACCCTTGTTCCAGGCCTACAGCACTGACAGAAGCTGCTTCCAGTCTCCAACTCTGCCTGCTATCCTTAATTGGTATCTACTTGACACCCCTAGAGAAGAGGCTGTAAGTGGGTGGGGATTCCACATATGTCTTACCTGAAGATTCTGTTCTCTTGATCATGCTTACACTAAGCCATTAGCAATTTGTTAACAATTTAGCTGAATTCTTCTTACCTGCTTGTGTGCATTTAACGTCCATCTCTCTTGCACATGCTTGATCACAGGTGAAAATTGCTTTTGTCATGCCTTTTCTGGGAAAGTCCCACCTCTCCTTGGGTTTCAGCCTATTCAGTTGCCCTGCAAACTTAGCTCTTTGATGTTCAAAAGAAGTCATTATTGAACAGTTTATTTGGCCTTTTCTTGTTCTAATTGTAAGAGCCACACTCTTTACATATTTCTACACCATAGGCAGAAGACCAGGCTCTACAATTTTTTCTGTGCTACATTTTGAATGAGGTCCTCCAAACTATCTTTGACTTTATCCAGTCTGGAGTTTGTTTCTTATGTTCCAGTTATTTATATTTAGTTACTTTGAGTGATGTTAACTTCCAGGATTCTTATTTTTCATATTCTTCTGTTCTTGATTTATATCTGGTCATGTTTCTTTTAATTTTTATTGATAATGGGTACCATATCTTTCTCTATCTCTTGGGTAATATTAAATACCCTTATGTTAAGGTGATTTTTAGATAGCTATTCTTTTTAGCTTGCTGGGAAAGAATTCATCTCAAGCAATGTATTTTTGTTAATTGCTTTTCTCAATAATAGTTTTCACTTACGCTTTGGAATACTACTTTCCATCCTTTTCTTGTCTTCTTCTTTTTTTTACTTTTTGCAGTACTGGAGTTTGAACTCAGGAACTATACTTTGAGCCTCTCCACCATCCCTTTTTTGTGATGGGATTTTTGAGATAGGGTCTCTTGAACTATATGCCCAGGCTGGCTTTGAACTGGAATTCTCCTGATCTCTGCCTCCTGAGAAGCTAGGATTGCAGGTGTGAGCAATCTGCACTGGACTTTTTTCTTTTTCTTTATTTGATTTTTTTGTTTTGGAGACAGGGTCTTGCTATGTAGCCCAAACCAGCTTGTAACATCCTATGTATCCCAAGGTGACCTCAAATTTTCAATCATTCCTGCCTCAACCTTGTAGTGTTGGTATTATAGGTTTTGCCCCCCATACCTGGCCTTTCCAGCCTTTTCTGATTGATGTTCTCTTTCTTCCCCTCTCCTTTTTCCTCTCCCTCTCCCTCTCCCTCTCCTCTATTTCCTTCCACATCCCCTTCCCCCTCCCTCTTTCCCTATCTATCTCTCTCTCTCCCTCTCAGAATGAAAGACCTGGCTCATGTCCATGCTCCAAAGAAGACTCTTTCCTTTTCCCTCATAGCAGACCTAGGAGGAGGGCACCGTTTTTTATCAGTCCTAACTTTTAATGTTAAAATGGACCCTCATTCAGGTCCTTGGCTCTGTGTGGGATGCTCTTAGTCTTTTTTATGTTTAGCAATTGACTTTTTCATGGCTTCTTAAGTTCTTCCAGACCTGGAATTCAGCAGTCTTATGACTTTAACATTCTTTCCCATGATGTGTCTTTCTTCTATTGCAGGACAGTACAAATGTTTATCTTGTCTTTGGCTATAACTGCCAGGTAACAGTTCTTTAGAGAAACAGAACCAGTTTAACACACACGCACACACACACATATATATGTATATTTATGTGTACATATATGTAAATATATACATATTTATGCTTTGGTAACATAAAAAGCTTTGTTATGAGAATTTGGCTCACACAGCTATTAGAAGTTAAAATGTCACAAGACCTGCCACTGGCAAGTATAAACAATAGAGCCCATTGTAGAATTCCAGCCAAGTTCAAAGACCTGAGAAGTAGAGGAGAATGAATGTATACATTCCAGCCTAATTCTGGTTCAAAAGCAAGAGAAGGACAATGTTCCAGCACAAAGATAGCTGGGAAGAAAGATAGAATTCTCTTTTACTCAACAGTTTTTGCTCCATTCAGGTCTCAAATGGATTGGATTAGATGACACTGGGAAAAGCAATCTTAGGCTACTGGTTCCAATTGTTGATCATATCCATAAACACCCTTACAAACACACCCAAAATAACCTGAGCACTTCTTCACCCAGTCAAATTGATACATAAAATTAACCAATAAAATTATTCTGATTCATTTCATTAGAATGTAAGTTGTGGCTGCTAAAAGTTGGTGTGGAGAAGAGCACCTACACATTGAATGCACACTGGAATTGTGACTAAAAGTCAAACCAGATCAACTTTAATTTCCATTTTTGTAATATAACTTGGTTAGCTGTACTTAGTAAATTGTTTAGAATTAGTAATAATGTACAGAATTTTGTCAAAAGGTAATAAGTATCTATTACATGGAAATATATATTTTATATCCTCAGAAATTCCTAGCTATATGGTAGTTTATTTCTCCTCATTTTTTTCTAAATTCCTTGCTCTTAATGTTACATTCAATGTCTCAGTTTTCTCATTTGTGGAGCAGAGATAGTAAATAGAACTTATTTCTGAGGACTATTGGGAATATCCTGTAAAGAACCTATGATAGTATATTGGTAGCTAGAAAGCTCTTGATGGATGTTGTTGTCTATTATTATTATTATTACTGTTTGTGCATATATGCAAAGTTAAATTGAATATATGTCTATCTTTGCATTCAGCATTTTATTCTTTGTGCAAAGTGTGGGAGTCAGTCATAGCCTTGCACTTTTTTGGAGCATATGCCTTTATTTTCCATGTTAGCTGTCTTGATTGCAACTATTCTACATTAGGCTCTTTACCATTAGCCTTATAATCCTAAATCTGTAAAATAATGACCAAGTCCATGGATCACACGCTAAGGGGAGAGCACATTGGGAGGAATGCGGATAGATAGGAAACCCAAAACTTGAAAGTGTTTGATGTCCCCACTGCAGAGAAGCTAATATAGAAACCTTAAAATGACAGAGGTCAATTTGGGAAGGTGACAGGGAACTAGCGAAAAGGTCAGGTAGAGATGAATCACTTTGGGTTGTAACACACTTGTGCATGGAAGCAATGCTAGGAATCTCTCTGCATAGCTATCCTTAACTCAACTAGCAAAACGCTTTGTCTTTCTTATTATTGCTTATGTCTTCTCTTCAACAAAATTGGAGAAAAGGGCAGAACAGGTTCTGACTGGAAGGAGGTGGAGAGAAGGAGGGGGTAGAGGGCACGGGGGAAAGATGGCCCAAACAATGCATGCACATATGAATAAATGAATAAAAAATAAAAATGTTCTCATCATCCAGTTTAAAAAAAATACAACTTGTTTTGTTCCCACTTATTATCTATTTTTTAATTAAAAACAGCTTTTGTGTTAATAAAAAAATGGCCAAGTCTACACACACACACACACACACACACACACATTAATAGCATTTTGTTTAGATTCTAGCTTTAATGATTATAATATAACTGCACACATACATAAATGCATATATATTTATCATTGAATAAATAGAAACCATCGGGTTTCTATCAGTTCCTTTAAGAAAGATATTCTCCTTCTATATTCTCAAGAACCTTATGTAACTTCCTTCTCTCTATTATCATCAACCTGGGCCTCTCTACTAGTAGTAGGTTCTATCTCTTCAAAGTTAATTTTTCCAATGAAAAAATGCTCTGCACAGAATACCTCTCCTGACTCAACTTCCCTTTTAGCTACAAATCTATCTCTGTCCTCATCTTTATAGTAATATTTCATAAATGAATTTTCCATAATTGTTGTTCTTCTTTCCTATTCTCTCACTGAGTATTAGGCACACTGAAGTCTGGTTTCTGCCCTGAATATTCTGCAGTAACTGTTTTCACTGAAGCCACCAGTATCCCCACTGAACACTTTCTGGTTCTCATTCTGCTTTTTCCCTCTAGTTCCCTTGGCTGCTACTCAGTCTCCACAGATTCTTTTTTTTTAAAATTTCAACCCTAAAATGCTGTTGTTCCTCTGGTCTATCTGAGGCCATCTTCTCTTCTTTATTTACGTATTTTCCCTGATGACCCCTCCCATTCATTCACCCAGTTCTAATCACCAGGCGTGTGCTGATGATTTTCAAATATCCATATATCCTACCCTTCTGGATTTCACATTGACAACCAAGTGTCTCATTGACTTTTGCCTTCTTGAGTTGTTCAGTAGCACTTAAAATGCAGCATACCCAAACAAAATGAATTATTTTCCCCCTAAACTACTAGCTTTTAGAATTCTCTTAGTAAATGGTATGATTACCTGCTTTTTTCCTCAAGAACTAATTTGGAAATGGTCTCCAATGCTCCCTCTCCTTCACTTTCTTCTCCATGACCAATCACTTCTGTCGACTAAGTAGCCTTCATCATTTTCAACTCATATCAATTTCCACAGCTACTCTATTCTCTATGCTGTCTTGGTTTGGTTAGTGTGAACACCACTGAATGCCTGAAATGGTCTGTTAAATGATTTCTTTCATACATATCTATTTTTCTACTTCTCATTTAAAAATGTGTATAAAGCATTTACCTGCACAAAATGACCCACATGTTAAGCACTCTAACAAATTAAAACAAAAAAGCAAACACTTGTCAAGTAGAGTGAATGAGAAGTGCATACACAAAAATTACTGGGAATCAAATAGTGATGCCTGCACCACGCGTAGTCCAGATAAAGACCAGAGAAGGTCAGAAGACAAAGTACTGTCTTGGAGCAAAAGGGAAGACATTCATGGATAAGGGGACGTTTGAGCTGAACCCTCTCCATTCTTGGACTTGAGAGTTGGATTGGAAAAGATAAATAGAAGGGAAGATCTGGAAACAGGATGCTCCAGAGAGGGAAAACATAGGAAAGTCAATAAGGCAAGTAAGGTCAGTAGGTTGAAAGTAAGGAAATTGTTAAATTCTGGTTATCATGATACATAAAGGAGTTAAGTGGAATATGAGTATTATCTTAAAAGAAATACTTAATGTTATTCCTAGGTGTGTGCTATTCCCATATCCCCTCACTCTGTACATGCATTTGACTGGGAACGTATGGAGATAGGGAGAACCATATTTGAATTTTTTAACACATAGCAGGAGAAATGACATCCACATGACCTCTTTGACAATGAGATATGACCTAGAATAATGAAATGGCCCTCCCTTTGTACATTTTTTATTATGTTTAATTGCTTTAGAGTCACATTTTGCTGGCTTCTCCCTCTATAGATGACCTTTACAAAAGGGAAATTTCCTATTAGGGCTTGCTTCAAGGGGGCATCTTCCTGTCTCTCTGGGAGAAAATATCTAGAGCCTCATAGAGATCCAAATATTTTAGTTATCCCCAGGTGGCTGCTACTTAAACAGAGAATTTGGCATATAAGAAAATATGGGTTTCATGTGAAGTCTCAGAGGCTCCTTTTCATAATTATATCACAAATATCTAGTTTTGAGTACATTTTCCATTGTGAGAGCACTAGAATAAATATGAACCTACTACTTTGGGCTTGCAATCTGGTTAGTGAATTTAAAGATCATAATTATTATTTTAGGTATCAAATATAGTACTCTTATTTCTCTGAAACACAGAAAATGAGAAAGAAATGGGAGAGAGAAATTATCTCCAGATTGAATTTAGGATCCTTAAATCATCTCTTGTTTCCTTTGCATTAAATATTTATATTGATTTCTTAATTCTGTAAGGGATACTTAACACCTCTATTTATATATAAATGCCTGGAAGAACACTTTTACACTTTCAACTGAAGTAGATTATTAAGAAATAGGCACTTGATATTGTATGAGGAAGTAGTTTGTTACTTTAATGTATTCCATAAATTATTATTCAGCATACTTAAAACAAAATACAGTCACTCATTATAAATGGGGAAATACACACTGCTCCAAACCTTTACCATTTAAAATGTAAGCCTGTCATGTAAAGGAAAGTATTTTGCTATAGCATTTTCTTGCTGTTTGTTTTTAAATCTATATTTTTTTCTTAAGAGTTGACTTTGAATTCAGTTTCTATATCTGATTCTCCTCACCCTTCTATTTCTTTCTTAATGAACTTAATACATTCAACTTTTCTTTTCTTTAAACATGCTCAATTCTCCTCTAAATTAAAATAATAATAATAATCTTTCCTTGACTATACTAACTTTTCTGGTTAAAAGCCCAATGTTTTTCTTTTTTCAATGATCTAAATTTTTGTGCATTGTTTGTTGTTTATTCTTTAACATTGGTTCCTTAGTTCCTTTCTTGATCTTCTTTGCCTTCAAAGATACAATGCCTTTCAATCAGTCTCCAATGCTTTCCTTCTCTGAATTCCTATTGTCTCTTCATGTTGACTTGCATTACTTGTTTCATATTTTGGTTATTTTTGGTCCTTTTTTTTTAACTTTCTAATTCAGAGGTCTTTGAGGGTAGTGGCTCTGCTGTGTGTATCTTCTGAATGTCAATTCAATTACTTAGACAATTCTCTTCAATGAACACTCGGTAGGCACCTAATATTGCTGAAGATGTTAGGTATATCTGGAGTTGCTGACAGGCATTCTGTCCCACATTTGAAGAGGGCTTTCCTGAAAACAGAGCTGAGACAAGATAAGGAGTGAAGAAAAGAAAGAAGAAAAAAGTGACTTCAATTAAACATCTGAAGACAGACATGATAGATTACAGTTTTGCTATTTGAGAGTTTTCTTGTTTTGCTGACTTGGCCTTGAGTTGAGTTTCTGCCAGTTAAATTATAAAGAGCCTAGGTGGTATTGAAAGATAGTCATATTTTTACCATGTAATGGAAGATCATTGAACATTTTGGGAAAGGTAGTAATGTATTACTATTAATTGCTTTTTGTTGTTGTCACTACATAGTTCAGAATCCCCCCAACTCTTTTGTGTACTATTGCAATAATTTCATAACTAGCTTCACTGCCTTTGGTTTTTCCTCTTCTTCCCCAAACTACTCCCCATGCTGCTAGAGACAGATGTTTCTAAAACACAAATATCCTCACACTACTTCTTTGCTCGAAGCTCTCTTTTGACCCTGCCTGAAAGATCAGACTCAAGCTTCATTGTCTGACACACAGATCTTCTCAGTCTCTGGCCCTTTTTACATAAGAACTCATTGTTTTTGCTACTCTCATATCTTCCTCCTATGCTCCAGCTAAACTAAGCTTCTTGACAGTAATGACATTGTGATCCTTGGTGAGCTCATGCCTTTAGGTGTGTTACTCCTCTGCTTAGAATGTCTTTCCCCAGAGAGTTTTTTTCTATGCTGCATCCTATGGTCTAGGTTCAATACTATCTCAGAGATACTGTGCATTGGAAGTGGAAAGGGACAATGTTTCATTGTTCTTTTGATCCTTTAATAAAGCAGTAATAACTACAGATAGGCACTCAAGATTGGCAAGTAAGAGCTCACTAAATTACACTCTCCCATAAACGACATGGATTCGTATGTAAATACAAGCTTCTAGGACTTAAATATGATTGATATATAGAATGAAATACAAAGTTGATGAGCACACACACACACACACACACACACACACACACAAGGAATACTGACTTAAGAACTACATATTATAAATGTGATTTTAGGTTTGATAACTGCCTCTATAAATTTCAAATTTTTAAAATAATTACCATAAAATTTCCAAGCCTTAGAAAAAAATATCACCTAGATACATGGCTTAAAATAGCAAAACTCTGGGAAATGTGGAACCAAAGTCTTATGTAATAAGGGATCTTTGGCTTTATATGAATAAAGTATCTTTGAAAAATGGTGTCATTTCTTTATGAACATATATGCTCATTCTAAACATTATCTCACAAAAGTAAGACACGTCTTATAATTTAATGTATTTCGAGTAAGATATGCATTTAAAAAAAATTATCTTTCAAGAACATCTGAGCAAAATCTTGTGACTTTGTGCTCAATTGTTGACAAAAGACAGAGATGGTCTCTAACACCATGTCCCTGAATTTGTATTCATTCATTTATATATTCACTAATTCATCTATTTATAGAAAACCACAATGAGTAAAGAACACCTCTCAGTGCCTGGCATACAGCAGTTAACAAAACAGACTAAGTCTCTGATTTCATGGCATTTACCTTTCATGGGGAAGGGTAAAAAACGAAATAAATAATTATCACCAGGTTATTAAAGTAGTTTGAAGCAAATATAAGAAGTTAAGGAGAGAAATGGGGAGGAAAATACTATTTTAAGTAGTAAAATTAGGAAAGACTTTTTAAAAAATATGAATGAGGAAGGAGTCTTTGTTATAGCTATCAAGAAGAGAGGGAAGAGACCTGAGCAGAAAGAATGACAAGTACAAGGTTTCTGAGTAAGAGAAAACTTGGTATCTTAAAAACAAGTTAGAACAAAAGATCCAAAAATAGGGGATGTTACTCAGTGGCAGCGTGCTTGTGTGGTATACAGAAGGTCTTGGATTCCTTCCCAACACTACAAAAATAAAAGGGGGGAGGGTAAGAATGCAGAAATAATGATAACACAAAAGATAGGCTGCAGTTACATAATGGGAGGTGCAAATTTGTGCCACTTAGACTGAGAGGAATTTTGAGGTAGTGTTTCTGTGATATAGGTAGGTAAGGAATGATGATTTGCCTAGTTCAACAGAAGAAAACCTTAGAATTGTCCTTGAAGGTCTGTATTATCTTTTTGGGGAAAAAAGTTTAGGAAGAGGTATGGGGGAGAGAAATTTAAGTAAAGATAGGTAGGATTGAAATCACATCATGCTTTGGGATCTCAAATAAGAATTTTATAATTCTCATGATAGGAAATGCTTGTTCAAAGATGACTTCAAATATAATTTGACTTTGTTAGGGCTAGATAAAAGTTGGATGAATTTGGGCATGATATGTAAATTGTGTGGGGCGCAGGGCTAGTATTTACATAGACTAGAGGTGCAGACTACCTGCCTGTGGCCAAATGGATACTGTACACAACTGGCTGTGATTCTAGAAGCCACACTTTATCATATTAGTATTAATAACATCTGTATCTTTCATGCAGGTTGCAGTAAAACAATTCAGGAAGCTGTGCAGGTGGTCCACTTGATAATGCCACAACTCTACTGATTATTAAGCTTTATCATTTATTTTCTTCAAGAAATATGAGCTGTCAGTGGCTCCATACACTCTTTCTTGGAGTATTATTTATATTTAACCCATTTTAAGTAAAATACATGTAATTTATGTGAAAGTTACAGTAAAATTTCATCTGAGCATAAGATTCATGCTTTTTTCTTCCTAAGCCTTTGAAAAAGCAAAAAAAAAAAAAAGTACTAATTTCCTGCTGTGAGTCTTTGGGACTTTTCAAATAATGGGTAATACATTTGCTTTTTCTTTACTTTAGAAGAACATGTTATTTAATTTTCTTTACATATATAATTAGTGGGAGAAAAGCTTACTAAGACTATATACTATTGTATTGAAGTGTCTGAAAATAAAATATAATATTTACTCTCAAGCCTAACTTTCTTTTCCAATATTTTGAATTTCATTACTGGGAAAATAAATTTTAATATTATATTTAGATAATATAAACATATATATACATATATATATGTACAGACTTGATATTTTTACATCTCCAGTGATTTTTCCCTCAATCCCACCCTAAAAGATTGACTTTCTTACCAAAGCTCTTTTGAGGCCATATTTTCAGAAAATTCTGATATTTTTATGTATATTACATTGAAGTCTCCATCCAAATCTACAGATGAATAGATGTGTTTGGGCAAATTTCACAGGGTCTTTATTTGTTTTTGACTTTCCAGAGAGTTCCAATGTTCATTTCAAACAGCACTTGATATGGTGAAAGGCAGCAAGCTTGAACACAACCTAGAAAACCACAGGATTTGCAAGGTGACTTGAATCCAATTCCCTGCATTCTACTGGGGCCTCATCACCTGTTCCTGTGTTAATGTTTTCTCTCTCATCACTCATGTCTAATATGATCCTCTATGCTAACATTAAGTAGTGAAAGGCTGATATTATACCGTAAGAAAAAGAGAAGGCTGTGAGAGCCTAGTGAATCATTCTCAAATCATTATAACGACTTGCAGGTTATGGATACTATGTATTGCAACCAAATGTTACGATCAGTTTTTAACATGAAGTCCCAATGTCCCTACAGATATTGGCCTTTGAATGAGAAGAGAAAATATATCCCATAGGTTCTAAAAACAGAAACACTGAAGAATTAGTTAACTGGTATACTAAGTGGTTTACATAATTTTGGATAAACTTCACAACAATGTTACAAGATCAGTACTATTATTATCTCCATTTTCCAGAGGTGGAATTTTAGATTTAAGAGGATTAAGTAACATGCAACACCCAGTAATAATTTGCCTCTCTGGGACTCATGCAGGCAATCTGATTCTAGAGTTTCAGCTCTTACCTGCATACCAACAAAACAAGAGAAATAGAAAAATACAAAATGTTTTGCTATTAATTGCTTTTGAGATCAAATGACATGGGATGGATTCACTTCCATGAGCGGTTTTTTTGGGAAAGTAGAGAAAAATAAGCATGGGAAGTATTTGACTGTTTGTATGCTGTTTGTATGAGAATTCTTTTAAAATTGTTTTTGACACAGGTATTGATATGTAGTCCAGGCAGTCCTTGAACTTGCAATCCAACAGTCTCAGCCTTCCAAGTAGTAGAATTACAGGCATGGACCACCACACTCTGTCAGTCTTATTTTGTTAAAGTTCTTGAGCTTTTTGTAAGACTGATTCATAAAGCTGAAGTAAATAAAAATAATGAAAAAGCACAATAGAACCTATTGTAAATCAATCTCATATTATAAATACCAAACACTGTATCAGAAATGAGAAATGTTGGTCATTACTTTGAGGCTCTAGTATTTACTTCAGAAGAAGCAGTTTTGCTGCCCACAGGCTTGGAATACACAAAGCATCACATTATGTAGATTACAGTGGACAGCTTTACCTCATCATCACTATTTCTTTTTAAAAGTTTGAGTCTGCAGTTATGATCCTATCTTATATCAAGGTGCCTTAACTGTGTAGTCTCATTAAAGTTGAAAGAGTCAATTAAGTACTTTTATTGATATGAGAATACATACTTGTTCTCAACTTTCTAGGCAATTCAATGGGCTTGAAGGTTTTAGGTTGTTGAAGTGGAAGAACCTG